>NW_022334343.1:0-27577 GCF_002776525.5 Piliocolobus tephrosceles | reverse complement strand
CTCCCGAGTGAGATGACCCCAGTACCTCAGTTGAAAATGCAGAAATCAACGGTCTTCTGTGTCACTCGCGCTGGGAGATGGAGACTGGAGCTGTTCCTATTCGGCCACCTTGCTACGCCCCCCTACACTGTTTTTTTCATTGAGCAGTTTGACAACACTATTTCCATGGAATCTGCCATGTTATGTTTGAAAGCACATTGAAGCCTGTGGTGACAAAGGAAATAGCCTCAGATAAGAAATAAAAAGAAGCTTTCCGAGAAATTTCCGTGTGATGGATGAATTCAGCACAGAGATTTACAAATTTCGTTTCTTTCAGTAGTTTGGTAGCACTGTTTATATGGAATCGGGAAAGGGATATTCAGAAGCTCCTAGAGGCCTACAGTGAAAAAGTAAGTAACTTCAGATAAAAACTGGATAGAAGATTTTCTGAGAAACGGTTTTGTGATGTGTGTATACATCTCATAGAGTTTAAAATTTTGTTCATTGGGCAGTTCAGCATCACTGATTTTGTGGTATCTGGGAGGAGATACTTGGGAGCGCATTGAAACCAGTGTTGAAAAAGGAAATATCCTCAGATTTCAACTAGAAAGAAGGTTTCTGAGAAACTGCTTTGTGATGGGTGAATTCATTTCACAGTTACACATTTCTATTCATTGACCGATTTATTAACACTGTTTTTGTGGAATCTTCAAAGGGAAATTCGAGAGTGCATAGAGTCCAATGGCAAAAAAGGAAATATCTTCAGGTACAATCATGAGAGAAGCTTTCTGAGAAACACCTTTGTGAAGTGTGGATTCATCTAATAGATTTAAACATTTCTGCTGAGGGAGTTCTTTGGCTTCACTGTTTTTGTGGTATCTAAGAAGGGATACTTGTGAGTGCATTGAAGCCTACGGTGGAAAGAGAAATATCCACATATAAAAATTAGAAAGAAGCTTTCTGAGAAACCGCTTTCTGATGTGTTAATTCATCTCACAGAGTTAAATGATTCTTTCTATGGAGCAGATTGGGAGCACTGTTTTTGGAGTATCTGAGAAGGGATATTTTCGATAGCATTGAAGCCTATTGTGACAAAGGAAATATCCTCAGATAAAAACTAGAAAGAATCTTTCTGAGAAGCCTCTTTGTGATGTATGTATTCATTTCACAAAGTAACACCTTTCTCTTCATGGAGCAGTTTGCTAACACTGTTTTCATGGAATCTGCATAGGGATATTTGTGAGAGCTTTAAGCCATATAGTGGAAAAGGAAATATCCTCATATAAAAACTAGAAATATACGTTCTGCGAAACTGCTTTGTGATGTGTGAATTCATCTCACAGAATTACACTGTAATTTTCATTGAGCAGTTTGATAACAGTTTTCTTGGAATACGCAATAGGATATTTGGGAGCGCATTGAAGTCTATTGTCACAAAGGAAATATTCTCAGATCAAAAGCATAAAGAAGTTTTCTGTGAAACTGCTTTGTGATGCATCAATTCATCTCACAGCATCACACTGTCCTTTTCATTGAGTAGTTTGCTAACAGGTTTTCCTGGAATCTGCAATGGGATATTCAACAGCTCATTGAGGAAAATGGTGAAAAAGGAAATATCCTCAGATAAAAGCTGAAAAGAAGCTTTCTGAGAAACCGCTTCGTTATGTGTCAATACATCTCACACAGTTCCACCATTCTTTTCTTTTTTTTATTTTATTTTTTATTTTTTATTTTTAATTTTTTATTATTATTGTACTTTAAGTTCTAGGGTACATGTGCATAATGTGCAGGTTTGTTACATATGTATACTTATGCCATGTTGGTGTGCTGCACGCATCAACTCAATAGCACCCATCAACTCGTCATTTACATCAGGTATAATTCCCAATGCAATCCCACCCCCTCCCTCCCCCCATGATAGGCCCCAGTGTGTGATGTTCCCCTTCCCAAGTCCACGTGATCTCATTGTTCAGTTCCCACCTATGAGTGAGAACATGTGGTGTTTGGTTTTCTGTGCTTGCGATAGTTTGCTGAGAACGATGGTTTCCAGCTACATCCATGTCCCTACAAAGAACACAAACTCATCCTTTTTTATGGCTGCATAGTATTCCATGGTGTATATGTGCCACATTTTCTTTATCCAGTCTGTCACTGATGGACATTTGGGTTGATTCCAAGTCTTTGCTATTGTGAATAGTGCCACAATAAACATATGTGTTCATGTGTCTTTATAGCAGCATGATTTATAATCCTTTGGGTATATACCCAGTAATGAGATGGCTGGGTCACATGGTACATCTAGTTCTAGATCCTTGAGGAATCGCCATATAGTTCTCCAAAATGGTTGAACGAGTTTACAATCCCAGCAACAGTGTAAAAGTGTTCCTATTCCTCCACATCCTCTCCAGCACCTGTTGTTTCATGACTTTTGAATGATTGCCATTCTAACTGGTGTGAGATGGTATCTCATTGTGGTTTTGATTTGCATTTCTCTGATGGCTAGTGATGATGAGCATTTTTTCATGTGTCTGTTGGCTGTATGAATGTATTCTTTTGAGAAATGTCTGTTCATATACTTTGCCCACTTTTTGATGGGGTTGTGTGTTTTTTTCTTGTAAATTTGTTTGAGTTCTTTGTAGGTTCTGGATATTAGCCCTTTGTCTGATGAGTAGATTGTAAAAATTTTCTCCCATTCTCTGTGTTGCCTGTTCACTCTGATGGTAGTTTCTTTTGCTGTGCAGAAGCTCTTTAGTTTAATTAGATCCCATTTGTCAATTTTGGATTTTGTTGCCATTGCTTTTGGTGTTTTAGACATGAAGTCCTTGCCCATGTCTTTGTCCTGAATGGTATTACCTAGGTTTTCTTCTAGGGTTTTTATGGTAATAGGTCTAACATTTAAGTCTCTAATCCATCTTGAATTAATCTTCGTATAAGGAGTAAGGAAAGGATCCAGTTTCAGCTTTCTACTTATGGCTAGCCAGTTTTCCCAGCACCATTTATTATATAGGGAATCCTTTCCCCATTTCTTGTTTTTGTCAGGTTTGTCAAAGATCAGATGGCTGTAGATGTGTGGTATTGTTACTGATAACTCTGTTCTGTTCCATTGGTCTATATCTCTGTTTTGGTACCAGTACCATGCTGTTTTGGTTACTGTAGCCTTGTAGTATAGTTTGAAGTCAGGTAGCATGATGCCTCCAGCTTTGTTCTTTTGACTTAGGATTGTCTTGGCAATGCGGGCTCTTTTTTTGGTTCCATATGAATTTTAAAGCAGTTTTTACCAATTCTCTGAAGAAACTCATTGGCAGCTTGATGGAGATGGCATTGAACCTATGAATTACCTTGGGCAGTATAGCCATTTTCACGATATTGATTCTTCCTATCCATGAGCATAGTATGTTCTTCCATTTGTTTGTGTCCTCTTTTATTTCATCGAGCTTGGTTTGTAGTACTCCTTGAAGAGGTCCTTTACATCCCTTGTAAGTTGGATTCCTATGTATTTTATTCTCTTTGAAGCAATTGTGAATGGAAGTTCATTCCTGATTTGGCTCTCTGTTTGTCTGTTACTGGTGTATAAAAATGATTGTGATTTTTGCACGTTAATTTTGTATCCTGGACTTTGCTGAAGTTTCTTAACAGCTTAAGGAGATTTTTGGCTGAGAAGATGGGGTTTTCTAAATACACAATCATTTCATCTATAAACAGGGACAATTTGACTTTTTCTTTTCCTAACTGAATACGCTTGATTTCTTTATCTTGCCTGATTGCCCTACCCAGAACTTCGAACAATATGTTGAACAGGAGTGGTGAGAGAGGGCATCCCTGTCTTGTGCCAGTTTTCAAAGGGAATTTTTCCAGTTTTTGCCCATTCAGTATGATATTGGCTATGGTTTGTCATAAATACCTCTTATTATTTTGATATATGTTCCATCAATACCGAATTTATTAAGCGTTTTTAACATGAAGGGTTGTTGAATTTTGTCAAAGGCCTTTTCTGCATCTATTGAGATATTCATGTGGTTTTTGTGTTTGGTTCTGTTCATATGCTGGATTACATTTATTGATTTGCATATGTTGAACAAGCTTTGCATCCCAGGTATGAAGCCCACTTGATCATTGTGGATAAGCTTTTTGATGTGCTGCTGAATCCAGTTTGCCAGTATTTTATTGAGGATTTTTGCATCAATGTTCATCAGGGATATTAGTCTAAAATTCTCTTTTTTCGTTGTGTCTCTGCCAGGCTTTGGTATCAGGATGATGTTGGCCTCATAAAATGAGTTAGGGAAGATTCCCTCTTTTTCTATTGATTGGAATAGTTTCAGAAGGAATGGTAGCAGCTCCTCCTTGTACCTCTGGTAGAATTCAGCTGTGAATCCATCTCGTCCTGGACTTTTTTTGGTTTGTAGGCTACTAATTATTGCCTCAGTTTCGCAGCCTGTTATTGGTCTATTCAGGGATTCATCTTCTTCCTGGTTTAGTCTTGGGAGAGTGTAATTGTCCAGGAAATTATCCATTTCTTCTCGATTTTCTAGTTGATTTGCGTAGAGATGTTTATAATATTCTCTGATGGTAGTTTGTATTTCTGTGGGGTCGGTGGTGATATCCCCTTTATCAGTTTTTATTGCGTCTATTTGATTCTTCTCTCTTTTCTTCTTTATTGGTCTTGCTAGTGGTCTCTCAATTTTGTTGATCTCAAAAAACCAACTCCTGGATTCATTGAATTTTTGGAGGGTTATTTGTGTCTCTATCTCCTTCAGTTCTGCTCTGATCTTAATTATTTCTTGCCTTCTGCTAGCTTTTGAATTTGTTTGCTCTTGCTTCTCTAGTTCTTTTAATTGTGGTGTTAGAGTGTCAATTTTAGATCTTTTCAGCTTTCTCTTGTGGGCATTTGGTGCTATAAATTTCCCTCTACAGACTGCTTTAAATGTGTCCCAGAGATTCTGGTATGTTTTATCTTTGTTCTCATTGGTTTCAAAGAACATCTTTATTTCTGCCTTCATTTCCTTATGTACCCAGTAGTCATTCAGAAGCAGGTTGTTCAGTTTTCATATAGTTGAGCGGATTTGATTGAGTTTCTTAGTCCTGAGTTCTAGTTTGATTGCACTGTGGTCTGAGAGACAGTTTGTTATAATTTCTGTTCTTTTACATTTGCTGAGGAGTGCATAATTACTTCCAATTATGTGGTCAATTTTGGAATAAGTACGATGTGGTGCTGAGAAGAATGTATATTCTTTTGATTTGGGGTGGAGAGTTCTGTAGATATCTATTAGATCTGCTTGCTGCAGAGATGAGTTCAATTCCTGGATATCTTTGTTAACTTTCTGTCTCGTTGATCTGTCTAATGTTGACAATGGAGTGTTGAAGTCTCCCAATATTATTGTATCTTTGGAAGTCTCTTTGTAAGTCTCTAAGGACTTACTTTATGAATCTGGGTGCTCCTGTATTGGGTGCATATATATTTCGGATAGTTGGCTCTTCCTGTTGAATTGATCCCTTTACCATTATGTAATGGCCTTCTTTGTCTCTTTTGATCTTTGATGGTTTAAAGTCTGTTTTATCAGAGACTAGGATTGCATCCTCTGCTTTTTTTGTTGTTCTCCATTTGCTTGGTACATCTTCCTGCATACCTTTTTTTTGAGCCTATGTATGTCTCTGCATGTGTGATGAACCTCCTGAATACAGCAAACTGATGGGTGCTGATTCTTTATCCAGTTTGCCAGTCTGCGTCTTTTAATTGGACCATTTAGTCCATTTACATTTAAGGTTAATTTACATTTAAGTTTAATATTATTATGTGTGAACTTGATCCTGCCATTATGATGCTAACTGGTTATTTTGCTCATTAGTTGATGCAGTTTCTTCCTAGCCTCGATGGTCTTTACATTTTGGCATGTTTTTGCAATGGCTGTTACCAGTTGTTCCTTTCCATGTTTAGTGCTTCCTTCAGGGTCTCTTGTAAGGCAGACCTGGTGGTGACAAAATCTCTAAGCATTTGCTTATCGGTAAAAGATTTTATTTCTCCTTCACTTATGAAACTTAGTTTGGCTGGATATGTCATTCTGGGTTGAAAATTCTTTAAGAATGTTGAATATTGGCCCCCACTCACTTCTGGCTTGTAGAGTTTCTGCCGAGAGATCTGCTGTTAGTCTGATGGGCTTCCCTTTGTGAGTAACCCAACCTTTCTCTCTGGCTGCCCTTAAGATTATTTCCTTCATTTCAACTTTGGTGAATCTGGCAATTATGCGTCTTGGAGTTGCTCTTCTGGAGGAGTATCTTTGTGGCGTTCTCTGTATTTCCTGAATTTGAATGTTGGCCCGCCCTACTAGGTTGGGGTAGTTCTCCTGGATGATATCCTGAAGAGTGTTTTCCAACTTGGTTCCATTTTCCCCCTCACTTTCAGGCACCCCAATCAGACGTAGATGTGGTCTTTTTACATAATCCCATGCTTCTTGCAGGTTTTGTTCATTCTTTTTCTTCTTTGTTCTTTTGGTTTCTCTTCTTGCTTCATTTCATTCATTTGATCCTCAATCGCTGATACTCTTTCTTCCAGTTGATCGAGTCGGTTACCGAAGCTTTTGCATTTGTTACGTATTCCTTGTGTCATGGTTTTCATCTCTGTCAGTTCGTTGATGGCCTTCTCTGTATTAATTATTCTAGTTATCAATTCTTCCACTCTTTTTTCAAGATTTTTAATTTCTTTGTGCTGGGTACATAATTATTCCTTTAGCTCTGAGAAGTTTGATGGACTGAAGCCTTCTTCTCTCATCTCGTCAAAGTCATTCTCCGTCTAGCTTTGTTCCATTGCTGGCAATGAGCTGCGTTACTTTGGAGGGGAAGATGTGCTCTTATTTTTTGAATTTCCAGCTTTTCTGCCCTGCTTTTTCCCCATCTTTTGGTTTTATCTGCCTCTGGTCTTTGATGATGGTGACGTACTGATGGGGTTTTGGTGTGGGTGTCCTTCCTGTTTGTTATTTTTCCTTCAAACAGTCAGGACCCTCAGCTCTGGGTCTGTTGGAGATTGCTTGAGGTCCACTTCAGACCCTGTTTGCCTGGGTTTCAGCAGCAGAGGCTGCAGAAGATAGAATATTGCTGAACAGTGAGTGTACCTGTCTGATTCTTGCTTTGGAAGCTTCCTCTCAGGGGTGTACTCCACCGTGTGAGGTGTGGGGCGCCCGTCTACCCCTAGTGGAGGAGGTCTCCCAGTTAGGCTACTCAGGGGTCAGGGACCCACTTGAGCAGGCAGTCTGTCCGTTCTCAGATCTCAACCTCCATGTTGGGGGAGGCACTGCTCTCTTCAAACTGTCAGACAGAGTCATTTTTGTCTGCAGGTGTTTCTACTGCTTTGTTGTCGTTGTTGTTGCTGTTGTTGATTAGCTGTGCGGTGTCCCCAAAGGTGGATTCCACAGAAACTGGCAGGGCTTCTTGAGCTGCTGTGAGCTCCACCCATTTCAAGCTTCCCAGAGGCTTTGTTTGCCTACTTAAGCCTCAGCAATGACGGACGCCCCTCCCCCAGCCTCGCTGCTGCCTTGCCTTTAGATGGCAGACTGCTGTGCTAGTAATGAGCTAGGCTCTGTGGGCCAGCGTGCGACCCTCCTGGCCAGGTATGGGATATAATCTCCTGGTGTGCCCGTTTGCTCAGACGCTTGGTACAGCACAGTACTGGGGTGGAACTTACCCGATTTTCCAGGTGTTGTGTGTCTCAGTTCCCCTGGCTAGGAAAAGGGATTCCTTTCTCTTTTGTGCTTCCCAGGTGAGGTGATGCCTCGCCCTGCTTCATCTCTTGCTGGTCGGGCTTCAGCGGCTGACCAACACCAATTGTCCAGCACTCCCTAGTGAGATGAACCCAGTACCTCAGTTGAAATTGCAGAAATCACCTGTGTTCTGTGTCACTCGTGCTGGGAGCTGGAGACTGGAGCTATTCCTATTCGGCCATCTTGCTCTACCCCTACACCATTCTTTTCATGGAGCAGTTTGGTAAAACTGTTTTTGGGGAATCTGAGAACTGATATTTTGGATTACATCGAAGCCTTGGTTACAAAGGAAATATCCTCAGATTAAAACTAGAAAGAAGGTTTCTGAGAAAGTTCTTTGCTGTGTGTGAATTCATCTCACAGTGTTACACCTTTCTTTTCATGGAGCCATTTGCTAACACTGTTTTCGTGTAACATACAAAGGGATATTTGGTAGCCAGTTGAGGCCTGTGGTGAAAGAGGTAATGTCTTCAGATAAAAATCAAAAAGAAGCTTTCTGAGAAATTGCTTTGTGATATCTGAATTCATATCACAGAGTTACACTGCTCTTTTAATTGAGAAGTTTTCTTATACTTTTTACATGGAATCTGTAGTGAGATATTCCAGAGAGCATTGAAGACTATGGAGAAAAAGGAAATATCTGCAGATAAAATCTAGAAAGAAGCAGTCTGAGAAACAGCTTTGTGATGTGTGAATTCATCTCACAGAAGGGATATTTTGGATAGCATTGGAGCCTAGTGTGACAACGGAAATATATCCAGATAAAAACTGGCAAGAAACTTTCTGAGAAACTTCTTTGTGATGTGTGTATTTATCTCAGTGAGTAACAGCTTTCTTTTCATGGAGCTGTTTGATGACATTGTTTTTGTGGAATCTACCAAGTGATATTTGGGAGTGAGTTGAAGTGATGGTGAAAAAGGAAATATTCTCAGATAAAAACTAGAAGAAAGTTTTCTGAGAAACTGCTTTGTAATGTGTGAATTCATCTCACAGAGTTACACCACTCTTTTTGTGGAGCAGTTTGCTAACATTTTTTTCATGGAATCTGCATTAGGATATTTTAGAGTGTATTAAAGCCTTCAGAGCAATGGAAATATTCTCAGACAAAAAAACAAATACGCTTTCTATGAAACTGCTTAGTGAGGCGTGAATTCATCTCACAGTCTTACACCTTTATTTTCATGTTGCAGTTTGGCTACATTCTTTTTGGGAAATCTGAGAAGGGATATTTTGGATCGCATTGAAGCCTAAGCTGACAAAGGAAATATCCTCAGACAAAAACTAGAAATAAGCATTCTGAGAAATATTTTTGTGATGTATTAATTCATTTCAGAAAGTTACAAGGTTCTTTTCAAGGATCGGTTTTGTAGAACTCTTTTCAATTGCATGATTTCGTGAAATCTGCAAAGGGTTATTTAGGAGTGCACTGAGGGGAAAACTGAAAAAGAAGATATCCTCAGAAAAAAACTAGAAAGAAACATTCTGAGAAACTGCTTTGTGATGTGTGAATTCATCTTACGAAACTATACTGTTCTTTTCATTGAGTAGTCTGATAACACTGTTTTCGTGGGTTCTGTAATAAGATATTTGGGAGCACATTGAAGCCTATGATGACAAAAGAAATATCCTCAGAAAAAAAACAAAAAGGAGCTTTCTGTGATGCTTCCTTGTGACATGTGAATTCATCTCACAGTGTAACACCGTTTCTTTCATTAAGAAGTTTGCTAAGACTTTTTTCCAGAAATCTGCAATGGTATATTCGGGAGTGCATTGAGGCCTACTGTGAAAAAAGAAATATCCTCAGAGAAAACCTAGAAAGAAGCTTCCTGAGAAACCGCTTTCTGGTGTGTGAATTAATCTCACAGAGTTACACTGTTCTTTTCATTGAGCAGTTTGATAACACTGTTTAGTTGGAATTTGCAATGGGATATTTAGGAGCACGTTGAAGCTTACGGTGACAAAGGAAATATCCTCAGACAAAAACTAGAAAGAAGCTTTCTGAGAAACTGCTTTGTGATTTGTGAATTCATCTTACACAGATACAGGTTTCTCTTCATGGAGCAGTTTGGTAGCACTGTTTTTATGGAATCTGCAATGAGATATTTTGGATCGCATTGAAGCCTATGGTGACCAATGAAATATCCTCAGATAAAAACTAGAAGAAAAGATTTGTGAGAAACTGCTTTGTGATTTGTGAATTCATCTCACAGATTTGCACTAGTCTTTTCATGGAGCAGTTTGATAGTACTGTTTTTGGGGAATCTTAGAAGTGATATTTTACATCACATTGAAGGCTATGGCAACAAAGGTACTATCCTCAGAGAAAAACTAGAAGGAAGCTTCCTGAGAAATTGCTTTGTGATTTGTGAATTTGTCTCACGGAGGTACACCATTCTTTCCAATGAGCAGTTTGGTAACTCTGTTTTTGGTTAATCTGAGAAGAGATATTTTGTATCACATTGAAGCCTATAGTGACAAAGGAAATACCTTCAGATAAAAACTAGAAAGAAATTTTCTGAGAAACTTCTTTGTGATGTGTGAATTCATCTTACAGACTTACACATTTCTTTGCATGTAGCAGTCGGCTAACAATGTTTTTGTGGAATCAGCAAAGGGATATATGGGAGCACTTGAGGCCTATGGTGAAAAAGGAAACATCGTCAGATAAAAACTCGAAAGATGCTGTCTGAGAAATTGCTTTGTGATGTGTGAATTCATCTCATAGAGTTACAGTGTTCTTTTCATTGAGGTGTTTGCTAACACTGTTTTCGTGGAATCTGCAATGGGACATCTGGGAGGGCATTGGAGCCTATGGTGAAAAAGGAAACATCCTCAGAGTAAAAACCAAAGAGAAACTTTCTGTGAAACTTGTTTGTGATGTTTGAATTCATCTCATAGAGTTACACTGTTCTTTTCATTTAGCAGTTTGGTAACACTGTTTTCTTGGAACTGGCAATGGGATATTTTGTAGTGCACAAAAGCTTATGGTGACAAAGGAAATATCCTCATATAAAAAGTAGAAAGAAGCTTTGTGAGAAACTGCTTTGTGATGTGTTAATTTATCTCAAAATGTTTCACGATTCTTTTCATTTAGCAGTTTGGTTGCACTGTTTTTGGGGAATCTGAGAAGGGATATTTCGGATCGCATTGAAGTCTATGGTGACAAAGTAAATATCCTCAGATAAAAAGTAGAAAAGCTTTCTAAGAAAGTTCTCTCTGATGTGTGAATACGTCTCACAGAGTTACATGTTTCTTTTCATGGAACAGTTTGATAACACGGTTTTCATGAAATCTGCAAAGGGATATTTTGGAGTGCATTGAGACCAATAGTGAAAAAAGAAATACCCTCAGATAAAAACTGGAAAGAATCTTATTGAGAAACAGCTCTGTTCTGCGTGAATTCATCATACAGATTTACACCATTCGTTTGACTGAGCAGTTGGATGACACTGTTTTCATGGAGTCTTCAATAGGATATTTTGGAGTGCATTGAGGCCAAATGGCGACAAAAGAAATATTCTCAGACAAAAATCAAAAAGAAGCTTACTGTGAAGCTGCTATGTGATGTGTGAAATCATCTTAGCAAGTTACACCATTCCTTTCATTGAGAAGCTTGCTAACACTTTTTTCATGGAATCTGCAATGGGATATTCCAGAGCACATTGAGGAATATGGTGAAAAAGGAAATATCCTCAGATAAAAATTTGAAAGAACCTCTCTGAGAAACAACTTTGTGATGTGTGAATTCATCTTACAGAGTTACACCCCTCATTTCATAGAGCAGTGTGGTAGCACTCTTTTTGGGAATCTGAGAAGGGATATTTTGAATAGCATAATATCCTATGGTAACAAAGGAAACATCCTCAGTTACAAACTACAAAGAAACTTGCTGAGAAACTGCTTTGTGATGTGTGAATTCATCTCACAGAATTACATGATTCTTTTCTTGGAGCAGTTTGCTAATACTGTTTTTGTGGATTCTAAAATAGTTTATTTTGGAGCACAATAAAGCCTATATTGACAATGGAAATATCCTCAGACAAAAACCAAAAAGAAGCTTTCTGAAACAGAACTTTGTGATTTTTGGATTCATCTCACAGGGTTACTTGATTATTTTCATGGAGCTGTTTGGTAGCATTGTTTTTGGGTAATCTGAGAATGGATATTTTTGATTGCAATGAAGCCTATGGTGACAAAGAAAATATCCTCAGATAAAAACTAGAAAGACTTTCCGAGAAACTTCTTTGTAATGTGTCAATTCACATAACAAATTTATAACCTTTCTGTTCATGGAACAGTTTGCTAACACTATTTTCATGGAATCCTCAAAGGGATATTCGTTAGCACATGGGGGCCTATGGTGAAAAAGGAAATATCCTCGGACAAAAACTAGAAAGGAGCTATCTGAGAAACTGCTTTATGATTTGTGAATTCAACTCACAGTGTTACACGATTCTTTTCATGGAGTAGTTTGGCTACACTGTTTTTGGGGAATCTGAGAAGGGATATTTTGGATCGCCTTGAAGCCTATGGTGACAAAGAAATATAAACAGATAAAAACTAGAAAGAAGTTTTCTGAGAAACTTCTTTGTGATGTGTGTATTCATATCACAGAGTAACAAATTTATTTTCATGGCACAGTGTGCTAACAATGTTTGCATGCTATCTACAAAGTGATATTTGGGATCAAGTTGCAACCTATGGTGTAAAAAGAAACATCCTCAGATAAAAACTAGAAAGAAGCTTTCTGAGAAATTGCTTTGTGATGTGTGAATTCATCTCACAGAATTACACCACTAGTTTCATGGAGCAGTTTGCTAATACTATATTCTTTGTATCTACAATAAGATATTTCGGAGTGCATTGAAGCCTGTGGTGACATACGAAATACCCTCAGACAAAAACCCAAAAGAAACATTCTGTGAAACTCCTTTGTAATGTGTGAATTCAACTCCTACAGTTACATCTTTCTTTTCATTGAGCAGTTTGCTGTCACTATTTTCGTGGAATCTGCAAAGGGATATATGGGAGCACATTGAGGCCTATGGTTAAAAAGCAAATATCCTCAGATAAAAACTAAAAAGAAACATTTTGAGAAACTGCTTTGTAATGTGTGAATTCATCTTACAGAGTTACACCATTCTTTTCATTGAGCATATTGATAAAACTGGTTTCATGGAATCTGCAATAATATATTTGGGAGCACATTGAAGCCAATGGTGACAAAGGAAATATAGTCAGATAAAAACCAAAAAGAAGCTTTCTGTGAAACTGATTTGTGATGTGTGAATTCATCTCTCACAGTTACACCATTCTTTTCATTGAGAAGTTTCCTAATCCTCTTTTCACAGAATCCACAAAGGGATATTTGGGAATGAATAAAGGCCTATGGAGAAACAGGAAATATCCAAAAATATAAACTAGAAGGAAGCTTTCTGAGAAACTGCTTTGTGGCGTGTGAATTCATCTCACAGAGTTACAGCACACTTTTCATAGAACTGTTTGGTAGCACTGTTTCTGGGGAACCTGAGAAGTGATATATTGAATTGCATTGAAGCCTATGGTGACAAAAGAAATATCATCAGATAAAAATTAGAAAGAAGATTTCTTATAAACTGCTTTGTGATGTACGAATTCATCTTGCAGAATTACATGATTCTTTTCTTGCAGCAGTTTTTTTAACGGTTTGCATGGAATCTGCAATATAGTATTTGAGTGTGCTTTGAGGCCTATGATGACAAAGGAAATATCCTCAGATAAAAACTAGAAAGAAGCTTTCTGAGAAAGTTCTTTGTGATATGTGAATTCATCTCACAGAGTTACCCCTTTCTTTTCATGGAGCAGTTTGCTAACACTGTTTTCATGGAATCTGCAAAGGGATATTTGGGAGCACATTGGGCCTATGGTGAAATAGGAAATATCCTCAGACAAAAACTAGAAAGCAGCTTTCTGAGAAACTGCTCTGTGTTGTGTGAATTCATCTTTCAGAGAAAACACAGTACTTTTCATTAAGCAGTTTGATAACACTGTTTTTGAGGAATCTGCAACAGGATATTTTGGAGTGCATTGAAGTCTCTGGTTACAAAGGAAATATCCTTAGACAAAAACCAAAAACAACCTCTGTGAAATTGCTTTGTGATGTGTGAAGTCATCTTGCAATGTTACACTGTTCTTTTGATTGAGAAGTTTGTTTACAGTTTTTTCATGGAATCTGCATAAGGATATTCGGGAGCACATAGAGGAATATGGTGAAAAAGGAAATATCCTCAGATAAGGACTGTTAAAAAGGTTGCTGAGAAACAGCTTTGTGATGTGTGAATTCACTTCACAGATCTACACCATTTTTTTCATGCAGCAGTATTGTAGTACTGTTGTTGGGGAATCTGCAATAGGATATTTGGAAGCACATTGAAATGCGTGAAATATCCTCAGACAATAACCAAAAAGAAGCTTTTGGAGAAACTGCTTTGTGATGTGTGAATTCAGTTCACAAATTTACACCTTTCTTTTCTTGGAGAAGTTTGCTAACACTATTTTCGTGGAATCTGCAAAGGGATATACGTGAGCTACTGAGGCCTAGAGTGAAAAAGGAAATATCCCCTGATGAAAAATAGAAAGAAGTTTTCTGAAAAACTGCTTTGTGATTTTTGAATTCATCTCACAGAATTACATGATACTTTCCATGGAGCAGTTAGGTAGCACTGTTTTTGGGGTATATGAGAAGTGATGTGGATAGCATTGAAGCCTATGGTGACAAAGGAAATGTCCTCAGATAAAAACTAAAAAGAAGCTTTTGGAGAAAGTACTTTGTGATGTGTGAATTCATTTAAAAGAGGTACACTTTTCTTTTCATGAAGCAGTTTGATAATACTGTTTTCATGGTATCTATAAAAGGATATTTGGGAGCGACTTGAGGCCTATGGTATAAAAGGAAATATACTCAGATAAAAACTAGAAAGAATCTTTCTGAGAAACTGCTTTGTGATATGAGAATGCATCTCACATATTTACACCTTTCTTTTCATGGAGCAGTTTGCTAACACTATTTTCGTGAAATCTTCAAAAGGATATTCATGAGTGCATTGAGGTCTATGGTGAAAAAGGAAATATCCTCAGAGAAAAACTAGAAGGAAGCTTTCTGAGAAAATGCTTTGTGATTTGGAATTCATCTCACAGAGTTACACCATTCTTTTTGTGGATCAGATTGGTAGCACTGTTTTTGGGGAATCTGAGAAGGGATATTTTGGATCACATTGAAGCCTATGGTGACAAAGGAAATATCCTCAGATAAAAACTAGAAAGAAGCTTTCTGATAAACTGCTTTGTGATATGTGAATTCATCTCAAAGAGTTAAAATTTTTATTTCATGGAGCAGTTTGCTAACACTGTTTTCATGGAATTTGTAAAATGATACTTGGCAGCGCATTGAGACCGATATTGAAATCGGAAATATACTCAGATAAAAAAATACAAAGATGCTTTCTGAGAAATTGTCTTGTGATGTGTGAATTCATCTCAAAGAGTTACACTTTTCTTTGCATTGAGCAGTTTGAAAACACTATTTTCAAGGAATCTGCAATAGGATATTTGGGAGTGCTTTGAAGCCTATAGTGACAAAGAAAATATCCTCAGGTAAACCAAAAAGAAGCTTTCTGAGAAATTGCCTTGTGATATGTGAATTCATCTCAAAGAGTTACATGATTCCTTCCATTGAGCAATTTTCTAACACTGTTTTCTTGCAGCCGCAATGGGATATTTCTGAGCAAATTGAAGCTTATGGTGACAAGGGAAATATCTGCAGACAAAAACTAGGAAGAAGCTTTCTGAGAAACTGCTTTGAGATTTGTGAATTCATCTCACAGAGTTACACGATACTTTTCATGGAGCAGTTAGGTAGCGCTGTTTTGGAGTAATATGAGAAGAGATATTGTGGATAGCATTGAAACCTATGGTGACATCCTCAGATAAAAATTAAAAAGAATCTTTCTGAGAAACTGCTTTGTGATGTGTGAATGTATCTCACAGATTTACACCTCTCTTTTCATGGAGCAGTTTCCTAACACTATTTTCATGTAATCTTCAAAGAGATATTCACGAGCACATTGAGGCCTATGGTTAAAAAAGAAATATCTTCAGACAAAAATTAGAAACAAGCTTTCTGAGAAAATTCTTGGTGTAGTTTGAATTCATCTCACAGAGCTATACCTTTCTTTCAAGGAGCAGTTTGCTAACACTATTTTTGTGGAATCTGCAAAGGGATATTTGGAAGCACATTGAGGCCCAAAGTGAAAAAGGAAATATCCCCAGATAAAAACTAGAAAGAAGCTTTCTGAGAAACTGCTTTGGGATGTGTAAATTCATCTCACAGTGTTACACCATTATTTTCATTGAGCAGTTTGATAACACTGTTTTCGTGTAATCTGCAGTAGGGTATTCCAAAGGGCATTGAAGCTTACAGTGACAAAGGAAATATCTTCAGACAAAAACTAGAAAGACGATTTCTGAGAAACTGCTTTGTGATTTGTGAATTCATCTCACAGAGTTACACGATTCTTTTCTTGGAGCAGTTTGGTAGCACTGCTTTTGGGGAATCTGACAAGGAATATTTGGGATTGCATTGAAACCTATAGTGATAAAGGAAATATCCTCAGATAAAAACTAGAATGGATCATTCTTGAAAAGTTCTTTGTGATGTGTGAATTCATCTCACAGAGTTACACCATTCTTTTCATTGAGCAGTCTAATAAACCTCATTACATGGAATCTGCAAAAGGATATTTGGGAGCACATTAAAGGCAATGGTGACAAAGAAAATATCCTCTGATAAAAAACAAAAAAAATGCTTTCTGTGAGACCATTTTGCAATGTTTGAATTGAACTCACAGAGTTACACTGTTCTTTTCATTGAAGAGTTTGCTAACATTATTTTCTTGGAATCTGCAATGAGGTATTTTGGAGTGTATTAAAGCTTGTGGTGAAAAAGGAAATATCCTCAGATAGAAACTAGAAAGAAGCTTCCAGAAACTGCTTTGTGATTTGTGAATTCCTCTTAAGGAGTAACACCTTTTTTTATGTGGAGCAGTTTGGTAGCACTGCTTTTGGTGAATCTGAGAAGGGATACTTTGTATGACATTGAAGCCTATATTGACAAAGGAAATATCAAAACTAGAAAGAAACATAAAAACTAAAAACTAGAAAGAAGCTTTCTGAGAAACTTCTTCATGATGTGTAATTCATCTCACAGAGTTACAAGTTTCTTTTCATGGAGCAGTTTGCTAACACTGTTTTCATGGAATCTGCAAAGGGATTTATCAGAGTGCTTTAAAGATTATGGTGACAAAGGAAATATAAACAGACAAAAACCAAAAATAAGCTTTCTGAGAAAAGGGTTTTTGATGTGCGAATTGATCTCAAAGAGTTACACCATTCTTTTCATTGAGTAGTTTGCTAAAACTTTTCTCGATTAATCTGCAATAGGATATTTGGGCACACATTCAGGAATAGAGTGAAAAAGGAAATATCCCCAGATAAAAACTGGAAAGATTTCTGAGAAAGTTCTTTGTGATGTGTGTATTCATCTCACAGAGCGACAGCTTTCTTTTCATGGAGCAGTTTGCTAACACTGTTTTTGTGGAATCTGCAAAGGGATATTTGGGAGCACATTGAGGCCTACGTTGAAAAAGTAAGTATCCACAGAAAAACAGTAGAAAGAACTTTCTGAGAAACTGATTTGTGATGTGTGAATTCATCTCACGGAGTTACACAGTTCATTTCATTGAGTAGTTTGCTAACACTGTTTTCAGGGAATCTGCAAAAGGATATCTGGGAGTACATTGAAGCCTATGGTGATGAAGGTAATATCCTCAGGAAGAAATCAAAAAGAAGCTTTCTGAGAGACTCGTTTATGATGTGTGAATTGAACTCACAGAGATACACTGTCCTTTTCATTGAGCAGTTTACTAATACTGTCTTCTTGGAATGTGCAATGAGATATTTCAGAGCATATTGAAGCTTATGATGACAAAGGAAATGTCCTCAGACAAAAACTAGAAAGAAGCTTCCTGAGAAACTGCATTGCAATTTGTGAATTCATATCAGAGAGTTACACCTTTCTTTTCATGGATTAGTTTGGTAGCACTGTTTTTGGGGAATCTGAGAAGGGATATTTTTGATTACATTGAAGCCTATATTGACAAAGGAAATATCCTCAGATAAAAACTAGAAAGAAACTTTCTGAGAAACTTCTTTGTGATGTTTGAATTCATCTCACAGAGTTACACCATACTTTTCATGGAGAAACTTGCAAACACTTTTTTCGTTGAATGTGTGATGGGATATTCCAGAGCGCATTGAGGCCTATGGTGGAAAAGGAAATATCCTCAGAAAAAAAGTAGAAAAAGGCTTTCTGAGATACTGCTTTGTGATGTGTGAATTCATCTCACAAAGTTATACCATTGTTTTCATTGAGCATTTTAATAACAGTTTTCATGTAATCTGCAATAGGATATTTTGGATTGCATTGAAGTCTATGGTAACATAGGAAATATCCTCAGATGGAAAACAGAAAGAAGCTTTCTGAGATAATTCTTTGTGATGTGTAATTTTATCTCACAGGGTTACACCATTTTTTTCAAGGAGCAGGTTGCTAACACTGTTTTTGTGGAATGTGCAAAGGGATATTTGGAAGCACATTGATTCATTTAGTGAAAAAGGAATTATCCTTAGATAATAAGTAGAATGCAGCTTTCTGAGAAACTGCTTTGCGATATGTGAATTCATCTCACAGATTTACATGTTATTTTTCATGGCGCATTTTGCTAACACTATTTTCATGGACTCTGCGAAGGGATATTCACAAGTGCAATGAGGCAAGCGGTGAAAAAGGAAATATCCTCAGACAAAAACTAGAAAGAATCTTTCTGAGAAACTGCTTTGTGATTTGTGAATTCATCTCACATAGCTACATGATTCTTTTCATTGTACAGTTTGGTAGCACTGTTTTGGGGGCATCTGTGAAAGAATAATTTTGATAGTGTTGAAGTCAATGGTGACATAGGAAATATCCTCAGATATAATCTAGAAAGAAAATTTCTGAGAAGCTTCTTTGTGATGTGTGAATTCATCTCAGAGTTACACCATTCTTTTTATTGAGAAATTTGCTAGTTTTTTTTTTTCGTGGAATCTGCAATGGGATATTCCAGAGTGCATTGAGGTCTATGGTGAAAAAGGAAATATCCTCAGACAAAAACTAGAACGAAGCTTTCTGAGAAACTTCTTTGTGATTTGTGAATTCATCTCAGAGTTTCAGGATTCTTTTCATGGGGCAGTTTGTTAACACTGTTTTCAGGGAATCTGAGAAGGGATATTTTGGATCACATTGAAGCCCAAGGTGACAAAGGAAATGTCTTCACATAAAAACTAGAAAGAAGCTTTCTGAGAAACTGCCTTGTGATTTGTGAATTCGTCTCACACAGTTACATTGTTCCTTTCATTGATCAGTTTGCTAACACAGTTTTCTTCGAGTCCACAATGGGATACTTTGGAACACATTTTAAGCTTATAGTGACAAAGGAAAAAGCCTCATATGAAAACTAGAAAGAAGTTTTCTTAGAAACCATTTTGTATTGTGTTAATTCATCTCACAGAGTTACACGATTCTTTCCATGGATCAGTGTTAGCACTGTTTTTGTGGAATCTGAGAAGGGATATTTTGGATCGTATTGAAGCCTATGGTTACAAAGTAAATATCCTCGTTGAAAAAGTAGAAAGGTTTCTGAGAAAGTTCTTTCTGATGTGTGAATTCATCTCACAAAATTACGCCTTTAATTTCATTAAGCAGTTTGTTTGAAGCTATTTTTGTAGAAGCTGAAAAGGGATTTATGGGAGCTTATAGAGGCCTATGGTGGAAAAGGAAATATTCTCAGATAATAACTAGATAGAAGCTTTCTGATAAACTGCTTTGTGCTGTGTGAATTCATCTCACAGAGTTGTCCTTTTTGTTTAGCAGCCTACTAACACTGTTTTCTTCGAATCTGCAATGCGATATTTCAAAGCACATTGAAACTTATGGTGACAAAGGAAATATCTTCATATAAAAACTAGTAAGAAGGTTTCTGAGAAACCACTTTGTGATGTGTTAATTCATCTCACTGACTTTCATGACTTCTTTCATTGATCTGTTTGGTAGCACTGTTTTTGGGTAAACTGAGAAGGGATATTTTGGATCACATCGAAGAATATGGTGACTAAGGACAGATCCTCAGAGGAAAACTAGATAGAAGCTTTCCGAGAAAGTTATTCATCATATGAGAATTCAACTAACAGTGTTGCAACTTTCTTTTCATGGAGCAGTTTGCTAACACTGTTGTCATGGAGTCTGCAAAGGAATATTTGGGAGCGCAATGAGGCCTATAGTGAAAAAGGAAATATCCTCAGATAAAAACTAGAAAGAAGCTTTCCAAGAAACTGTTTTATGATGTGTGAATTCATCTCACAGAGTTACACTGTTGTTTTCTTTGAGTAGCTTGGTCAAAATATTTTCTTGGAATACGCAGTGAGGATATTTCTTGTCACCACAGGCTTCAATGCAATCGAAAATATTCCTTCTCAGATTCTCCTTAAACAGTGACAAAAGAAATATAATCAGATGAAAACCAAAAAGAAGTCTTCTGAGTAACTGCTTTGTGTTGTGTCAATTCATCTCACAGAGTTACACTGTTCTTTTCATGGAGCAGTTTGCTAACACTGTTTTAGTGGAATCTGCAATGGGATATTATGGAGTGCATTGAAGCTTATGGTGGCAAAGGAAATGTCCTCAGACAAAAACTAGAAAGAAGCTTTCCGAAAAAATGCTTTGTGATTTGTGAATTCATCTCAGAGATACATGATTCTTTTCATGGAGCACTTTGGTAGTACTGTTTTCGGGGAATTTGAGAAGAGATATTGTGGATTGCATTGAAGCCTATGGTGACAAAGGGAATATCTTTAGATAGAAACTAGAAAGAAGGTTTCCTAGAAAGATTTTGTGATGTGTGAATTCATCTCACAGAGCTACACCTTTCTTTTCATGTGGCAGTTTGCTGACACTATTTTCGTGGAATCTGCTAAGGGATATTTCAGAGCCCATTGAGGCCTATAGTGAAAAAGTAAATATCCGGAGTAAAAACTTGAAGGAGGCTTTCTGAGAAACTGCTTTGTGATATGTGAATTCATCCCACAGAGTTACACTGTTCTTTTCATTGAGCAGTATGATAACATTATTTTCGTGGAATCTGCAGTAGGATATTTGAGACTACATTGTAGCCTACGGTGACAAAAGGAATATCCTCAAATAAAAAAAAGAAGCTTTCTGAGAGACTGCTTTGTAATGTGTGAATTCATCTCACAGAGTTACAATGCTCTTCCCTGAGCAGTTTACTAAGACTGTTTCCTTGGAATCTGCAATAGCATATTGTGGAGCTCATTGAACATATGGTGACAAAGGAGATATCCTCATATTAAAACTAGAAAGACCCTTTCTGAGAAATTTTTTTTTGTGTTGTGTTAACTTATCTGACAGAGGTACATGATTCTTTTCATGTATCAATTCGGCAGTACTGTTTTTGTGGTGTCTGAGAAAGGATATTTGAGAGCACATGGAAGCTAACATTGGGAAAGGAAATATTCTGAGATAAAAACTAGAAAGAAGTTTTCTGTGAAACTTACTTGTGATGGGTGAATTCATCACAAAGAGTTACACCTTTCTTTTCTTTTTTTTTCTTTTTTTTTTTTAGGAAAATTTGGCTGAAAACTTTATTTCCGTTTTTCTTAAAGCAAATATCTAAAGTTGATCCATTTTTTTTGAATTAAGAATTAAAATTAAAAACAAAATTTTCATAATATTACAAATTGTAGAAACACACTTGTTAATGATTTCAAGTGATTTTTCTCATCAACACACCACAGATATATTCTGTAGTTTTTTTTTTTTATACTTTAAGTTCTAGGGTACATGGGCAAAACGTGCAGATTTGTTACATATGTATACCTGTGCCATGTTGGTGTGCTGCACCCATCAACTTGTCAGCACCCATCAATTCATCATTTATATCAGGTATAACTCCCCAATGCAATCCCTCCCCCCTCCCCCCTGCCCATGATAGGCCCCAGTGTGTGATATTCCCCTTCCCGAGTCCAAGTGAATTCATTGTTCAGTTCCCACCTATGAGTGAGAACATGTGGTGTTTGGTTTTCTCTTCTTGTGAGAGTTTGCTAAGAATGATGGTTTCCAGCTGCATCCATGTCCCTACAAAGGACGCAAACTCATCCTTTTTTAGGGCTGCATAGTATTCCATGGTGTATATGTGCCACATTTTCTTAATCCAGTCTGTCACTGATGGACATTTGGGTTGATTCCAAGTCTTTGCTATTGTGAATAGTGCCGCAATAAACATACGTGTGCATGTGTCTTTGTAGTAGAATAATTTATAATCCTTTGGGTATATACCCAGTAGTGGGATGGCTCGGTCATATGGTACAACTAGTTTTAGATCTTTGAGGAATTGCCATACTGTTTTCCATAATGGTTGAACTAGTTTACAATCCCACCAACAGTGTAAAAGTGTTCCTATTTCTAAATATCCTCTCCAACACCTGTTGTTTCCTGATTTTTTAATGATTGCCATTCTAACTGGTGTGAGATGGTATCTCATTGTGGTTTTGATTTGCATTTCTCTGATGGCCAGTGATGATGAGCATTTTTTCATGTGTCTGTTGGCTGTATGAATGTCTACTTTTGAGAAATGTCTGTTCATATCCTTTGCCCACTTTTGGATGGGGTTGTTTGTTTTTTTCTTGTATATTTGTTTGAGTTCTTTGTAGATTCTGGAAATTAGCCCTTTGTAAGATGAGGAGATTGCAAAAATTTTCTCCCATTGTGTAGGTTGCCTGTTCACTCTGATGGTAGTTTCTTTTGCTGTGCAGAAGCTCTTTAGTTTAATTAGATCCCATCTGTCAATTTTGGCTTTTGCTGCTGTTGCTTTTGGTGTTTTAGACATGAAGTCCTTGCCCATGCCTATGTCCTGAATGGTACTACCTAGATTTTCTTCTAGGGTTTTTATGGTATTAGGTCTAACATTTAAGTCTCTAATCCACCTTGAATTAATCTTCGTATAAGGAGTAAGGAAAGGATCCAGTTTCAGCTTTGTACTTATGGCTAACCAATTTTCCCAGCACCATTTATTAAATAGGGAATCCTTTCCCCATTTCTTGTTTTTGTCAGGTTTGTCAAAGATCAGATGGCTGTAGATGTGTGGTATTATTTCTGAGGACTCTGTTCTGTTCCATTGGTCTATATCTCTGTTTTGGTACCAGTACCATGCTGTTTTGGTTACTGTAGCCTTGTAGTATAGTTTGAAGTCAGGTAGCGTGACGCCTCCAGCTTTGTCCTTTTGCCTTAGGATTGTCTTGGCAATGCAGGCTCTTTTTTGGTTCCATATGAACTTTAAAGCAGTTTTTTCCAATTCTGTGAAGAAACTCATTGGTAGCTTGATGGGGATGACATTGAATCTATAAATAACCTTGGGCAGTGTGGCCATTTTCATGATATTGATTCTTCCTATCCATGAGCATGGTATGTTCTTTCATTTGTTTGTGTCCTCTTTGATTTCACTGAGCAGTGGTTTGTAGTTCTCCTTGAAGAGGTCCTTTACATCCCTTGTAAGTTGGATTCCTAGGTATTTTATTCTCTTTGAAGCAATTGTGAATGGAAGTTCATTCCTGAATTGGCTCTCTGCTTGTCTGTTACTAGTGTATAAGAATGCTTGTGATTTTTGCACATTAATTTTGTATTCTGAGACTTTGTTGAAGTTGATTATCAGCTTAAGAAGATTTTGGGCTGAGACGATGGGGTTTTCTAAGTATACAATCATGTCATCTGCAAAGAGGGACAATTTGACTTCTTTTCCTAACTGAATACCCTTGATTCCTTTCTCTTGCCTGATTGCTCTAGCCAGAACTTCCAACACTATGTTGATTAGGAATGTTGAGAGAGGGCATCCCTGTTTTCAAAGTGAATTTTTCCAGTTTTTGCCCATTCAGTATGATATTGGCTGTGGGTTTCTCGTAAATAGCTCTTATTATTTTGAGGTACGTTCCATCAATACCGAATTTATTGAGCGTTTTTAGCATGAAGGGCTGTTGAATGTTGTCAAAAGCCTTTTCTGCATCTATTGACATAATCATGTGGTTCTTGTCTTTGGTTCTGTTGATATGCTGGATTACGTTGATTTATTTGCGAATGTTGAACCAGCCTTGCATCCCAGGGATGAAGCCCACTTGATCATGGTGGATAAGCTTTTTGATGTGCTGCTGAATGCGGTTTGCCTGTATTTTATTGAGGATTTTTGCATCGATGTTCATCAGGGAGATTGGTCTAAAATTCTCTTTTTTTGTTGTGTCTCTGCCAGGCTTTGGTATCAGGATGATGTTGGCCTCATAAAATGAGTTAGGGAGGATTCCCTCTTTTTCTATTGATTGGAATAGTTTCAGAAGGAATGGTATCAGCTCCTCCTTGTACCTCTGGTAGAATTCAGCTGTGAATCCATCTGCTCCTGGGCATTTTTTGGTGGGTAGTCTATTAATTGTTGCCTCAATTTCAGAGCCTGCTATTGGTCTATTCAGGGATTCAACTTCTTCCTGGTTTAGTCTTGGGAGAGTGTACGTGTCCAGGAAATTATCCATTTCTTCTAGACTTTCTAGTTGATTTGCGTAGAGGTGTTTATAGTATTCTCTGATGGTAGTTTGTATTTCTGGGGGTCGGTGGTGAAATCCCCTTTATCATTTTTTATTGCGTCTATTTGATTCCTCTCTCTTTTCTTCTTTATTAGCCTTGCTAGCGGTCTGTCAATTTTGTTGATCTTTTCAAAAAACCAACTCCTGGATTCATTGATTTTTTTGGAGGGTTTTTTGTGTCTCTATCTCCTTCAGTTCTGCTCTGATCTTAGTTATTTCTTGCCTTCTGCTAGCTTTTGAATGTGATTGCTCTTGCCTCTCTAGTTCGTTTAATTGTGATGTTAGAGTGTCAATTTTAGATCTTTCCTGCTATCTCTTGTGGACATTTAGTGCTATAAATTTCCCTCTACACACTGCTTTCAATGTCTCCCAGAGATTCTGGTATGTTGTATCTTTGTTCTCATTGGTTTCAAAGAACATCTTTATTTCTGCTTTCATTTCGTTATGTACCCAGTAGTCATTCAGGAGCAGGTTGTTCAGTTTCCATGTAGTTGAGCGGTTTTGATTGAGTTTCTTAGTCCTGAGTTCCAGTTTGATTGCACTGTGGTCTGAGAGACAGTTTGTTATAATTCCTGTTCTGTTACATTTGCTGAGGAGTGCTTTACTTCCAATTATGTGGTCAATTTTGGAATAAGTGTGATGTGGTGCTGAGAAGAATGTATATTCTGTTGACTTGGGGTGGAGAGTTCTATAGATGTCTATTAGGTCCGCTTGGTGCAGAGATGAGTTCAATTCCTGGATATCCTTGTTAACTTTCTGTCTCGTTGATCTGTCTAATGTTGACAGTGGAGTGTTGAAGTCTCCCATGATTATTGTATGGGAGTCTCAGTCTCTTTGTAAGTCTCTAAGGACTTGCTTTATGAATCTGGGTGCTCCTGTATTGGGTGCATATGTATTTAGGACAGTTAGCTCTTCCTGTTGAATTGATCCCTTGACCATTATGTAATGGCCTTCTTTGTCTCTTTTGATCTTTGATGGTTTAAAGTCTGTTTTAACAGAGACTAGGATTGCAACCCCTGCTTTTTTTTGTTCTCCATTTGCTTGGTAGATCTTCCTCCATCCCTTGATTTTGAGCCTATGTATGTCTCTGCATGTGAGATGGGTCTCCTGAAGACAGCAGACTGATGGGTCTTGACTCTTTATCCAGTTTGCCAGTCTGTGTCTTTTAATTGGAGCATTTAGTCCATTTACATTTAAGGTTAATATTTTTATGTGTGAACTTGTTCCTGCCATTGTGATATTAAGTAGTTATTTTGCTCATTAGTTGATGCAGTTTCTTCCTAGCCTCGATGGTATATACATTTTGGCATCTTTTTGCAATGGCTGGTACCTGTTGTTCTTTTCCATGTTTAGGGCTTCCTTCAGGGCTTCTTGTAAGGCAGGCCTGGTGGTGACAACGTCTCTAAACATTTGCTTTTCTTTAAAGAATTTTATTTCTCCTTAACTGACGAAACTTAGTTTGGCTGCATATGAAATTCTGGGTTTATAATTCTTTTCTTGGGGGGCGGAGCAAGATGGCCGAATAGGAACAGCTTCAGTCTCCATCTCCCAGCGCGAGTGACACAGAAGACCGGTGATTTCTGCGTTTTCAACTGAGGTACTGGGGTCATCTCACTCCGGAGTGCCGGACAATCAGTGCTGGTCAGCTGCTGCAGCCCGACCAGGGAGACATGAAGCAGGGCGAGGCGTCGGCTCACCTGGGAAGCGCAAGGGAGAAGGGAGTCCCTATTCCTAGCCAGGGGAACTGAGACACACAAAACCTGGAAAATCGGGTAACTCCCACCACAATACGGCGCTGTAACACTGGCACACTGGAGATTATATCCCACACCTGGCGGGAGGGTCCCACGCCCACGGAGCCTCCCTCCTTGCTAACACAGCAGTCTGGGGCAATCTAACCGCAAGGCAGCAGCGAGGCTGGGGGAGGGGCGCCCGCCATCGCTGAGGCTTAAGTAGGTAAATAAAGCTGCTGGGAAGCTCGAACTGGGTGGAGCTCACAGCAGCTCAAGAAAACCTGCCAGTCTCTGTAGACGCCGCCTCTGGGGACAGAGCTCAGCTAAAGCAGCAGAGGCCTGTACAGACGCGAACGACTCTGTCTGACAGCTTTGAAGAGAGCAATGGATCTCCCAACATGGAGGTTGAGATCTGAGAAGGCGCAGTCTGCCTGCTCAAGTGGGTCACTGACCCCTGAGTAGCCTAACTGGGAGACATCCCCCACTAGGGGCAGTCTGACACCTCACACCTCACAGGGTGGAGTACACCCCTGAAAGGAAGCTTCCAAAGGAAGAATCAGACAGGTGAACTCGCTGTTCAGCAATCTTCTATCTTCTGCAACCTCTGCTGCTGATACCCAGGCAAACAGGGTCTGGAGTGGACCTCAAGCAATCTCCAACAGACCTATAGCTGAGGGTCCTGACTGTCAGAAGGAAAACTATCAAACAGGAAGGACACCTATATCAAAACCCCATCAGTACGTCACCATCATCAAAGACCAGAGACAGATAAAACCACAAAGATGGGGAAAAAGCAGGGCAGAAAAGCTGGAAATTCAAAAAATAAGAGCGCATCTCCTCCTGCAAAGGAGCACAGCCCATCGCCAGCAATGGATCAAAGCTGGGCAGAGAATGATTTTGATGAGATGAGAGAAGAAGGCTTCAGTCCATCAAACGTCTCAGAGCTAAAGGAGGAATTACGTACCCAGCACAAAGAAACTAAAAATCTTGAAAAAAGAGTGGAAGAATTGACAGCTAGATTAATTAATGCAGAGAAGGTCATCAACGAAATGACAGAGATGAAAACCATGACACGAGAAATACGTGACAAATGCACAAGCTTCAGTAACCGACACGATCCACTGGAAGAAAGAGTATCAGCGATGGAGGATCAAATGAATGAAATGAAGCGAGAAGAGAAACAAAAAGAAAAAAGAAGAAAAAGAAATGAACAAAACCTGCAAGAAGTATGGGATTATGTCAAAAGACCAAATCTACGTCTGATTGGGGTGCCTGAAAGTGAGGGGGAAAATGGAACCACATTGGAAAACACTCTACAGGATATCATCCAGGAGAACTTCCCCAACC
>NW_022334342.1:0-2809 GCF_002776525.5 Piliocolobus tephrosceles | reverse complement strand
TGTGACTAATTTTTAATTTTTATATTAATATTAATTTTTAATAATATATTATTTTCTTGTATTGAAAATAAAAAAAAATCTAATATAATTTAGATAAAAATATATTACATACAATATTATTAATTTTTTAAAATTTAAATAATAAAAAATCATTATTAAAATTTTATAGATAACTAAATAAAAAAGCATGCATCGCTATCTTCGTATAATTCTTTTCATCGTTGCTGTTGCAACATCATTAAATAAGGTTTTATCGGTAAGATATAAATACCAAATAAATAAATGCGAATATATATATATATTTTAATTTTATAAATTTTTCTTTAAATAAGTAAACTATGATGCATATATATTGTTTATTACTTTACCCTTATTTTTATAGAGTGACTTTACATTAGAAATTGCTAAACAACATGATCAAATTTACAACTCAACCCACAATTTAGATCCACAGAACATAGAACATGCAGAAAAAGAAGTTAAAGTGGAAGAACAACAAACAGTTAAATTTAATGAACAGGACAAAATCTTTGAAGAAATTGTAGCGAATGAAAAGATATATGATTTATTAAAATCATATAATAAATACTTTGAAAGCATTATATCGAAACCTGTATCAGAAACAGATATAACTGACATTGACTTTAAAAAACCAATTTCAGAATTAAAAACTAGCATACAACAAACAAAAGAAGAAACTAAAGTAAAAACACAAGATGAATTAACAGTAGAGGAACCTATTGAAAAAAAACATGTAGTAGTGGGACCTGCAGTAGAGGAACCTATTGAAAAAAAACATGTAGTAGTGGGACCTGCAGTAGAGGAACCTATTAAAAAAAAACATGAAAAAAAGCATGAAAAAAAGAAAGAAAAGTCAAAATTTGGATTTTCAGAACATTCAGTTAGCAAATTCTTTGCAAAAAATAAAGTAGACGATTCCCATAAGCATTCTTTTAAACCGTCGGTCACATCAGTGAAACAGAAAGGCTCTGCTCAAGTATTTACTTCCTCAGGTATGATGGTAAAGGAATGTGACCTAAGTAATGTAGATGTGACAGACAAGACTAAATATATCGAAAGATACGAGGAATTCATGATGCCAATAATTTCAAATGTAAAAGAAGATATAAAAAACGAAGAAGAAAGCAAAGTAAAACAAATAATAGAAAACATGCCTTTACCAGAAGGATATAAACTGCAAAGAGCTATAGAAAAACGATTGACAGCATACACATTATTAAATATTTTTGAAGGCCTAAGATATTTTGAATATGATTCCATCAACAATACAGAAGTTATGAAAAAATACAAGGACAAAATTCTTTATGGTCCAGGTGGTGCTTCAACAGAAATAACAGAAAATATGGATTGGTATGACGAATTAAAAAGAGTAGGTGATGTTTATAATTATTTATTATATTATGATTACAATACGGGTAGAATATGTCTTAGAAAAAAAGACATCGGGAAATTATTTGCAGAACAACTTAATACACTAAGCAAACTGACAGTAATTCCAAGCAAAGAACGAGGTCAACAATTAGTTGATACAGCTACTGATTTTTTCTTTCATGACGATTTAAATAAAGATGCATACGTAGAATCATTATCAAATATAGAACATATTATGAAAATGTTTAATAAAGTTATTATAGATTATAAAAATCCAAACCAATTAAAATATAATACTACAACGGTAGATTTAACACATCCATCAGATTTTATCATACAATATAATGATAGTATATGTGATATGGATGAAAAAGTTATGCAGGATGTAACACCAGCTGATTCGAAAATAAACAAAGATTTACAACAAGACCAAACAGAACAGAATGAAGCAGTACAACACATCTATGCACTTGAAAAATTTTTATTATTAGAGCATAAGAAATTAGAAGAAGTATTATTAAATTTAGAAACAATTTATACATTTAATGTTATTAATATTGTTGATGATAATTCACCAGATCACGCATTTAATTTCAATAATATCAAATTAACAAGGGATGCACTTGCAGATGCTGATGATGATGTTGATGTTAATGAATTAGAATCAAATTCACAAAATGAACATTTAATATTTGTCTTAAATAAATTAGAAACTAATGCACAATACCTCCAATCTAATTTAAATAACATAGTACATAATATTATGTATGAATGTAGTGATGAATGGGATACCATTATTAATCAAATATTAAGCCATGTGTTTGATGAAGATGTGGTGTATTTAGAAAATAATAATGACAAACAAGAAAAAAGCTTTTTACGAACTCAAATAAATGATAATAATGAATTAGTAAATGATGAAATGAAAATAACTGAAGAAAATAAACAAAAATATGACGAATATATCTTTAACCTTTTACATAACTGGCTATTTGTAAAAAGAAGTGCATTTATAAAAATTGTGATCGATATATATTTAACTTGGGAAAATATAAAAAAAAAACAATATATTTTATATACTTGGAATAAACATGCAAAAACAACAATGCCTTCATATATACGTAATTTGTCAATACCAAAATTGATAGATTTAATCAAAGGTGAAAAATGGAGTGAAAAAAATACTACTACTTACAATGAAATAGAAACAGTAATGAAATGGTTTACACAAAAACAAAATGCTTATCTAAACTACATATATAATCTATGGAAATTATGGGAAAAACAAAGGTATATTATGTTTATTTATACATACTATAGTTTGGATATATCGCCTAATACATTCAAAAAAGTTACAAATATTTTGGATAAATAAAAAGTAACTTTGTAATTTGCAGTAAAAATGTGTCAAACATAG
>NW_022334341.1:0-5462 GCF_002776525.5 Piliocolobus tephrosceles | reverse complement strand
GAGAAAGCTTGATACTCATCCCCAAAGCAGGCTGCCTGCTGCAGAGATGACAGCTGACTTGAATTCATGTCACTGTGGGTGGACATCTCATTTCACAGGAGAGACACAGAACCAAGCAAGCACAAATTCACCCTTTTGGTAAATCTTTCCACGAGGAAGATAGAGAGCGTGTAAGTCCTCATGTGGAAATGTGAGGCCAGGGAAGCCAAGGTTCTCCTATCACTTCTGCCTGAATTCAAATTGTAATTGAAATTAAATCCATGTCTTTGTAATGATGAAGAGGTGGACAGAAGTGTGCTAGACGAAAAAGATAAATCTGTTTTGCCTCTTCAATTTTGCTATAAATAACCCACAACATGGATAATTGACTTGATGGATTGATTGTGGTAAACCATGTTTTACTTGGAGAAAATTAATAGTCCTTTTGAGGAAGAATTTTTCTCAGCTTCAGCTTGCTTAGTTCACGTAAAGGCTCTTTATTTCATGTTCCCTGTCCTATGACTTAAAAAAAAAATGTTCTTTATACATTGAGTATATTCACTGCTACTAACAAAAGTTCTGACGTAAATTGCTGTTTCTAATTTTTTTCATAACTTACAAACTTACAATTTAGAGAAGTAGTCTTTTCTGTATCGTGCCTAAACATTATTGAACTATGTGACAGTTTTACATGTGCGTTTTCTCTGAGTTATATTTTAAAATCTGTGTCCGTTTTTTGAATAAGAAGGAAGCAGCTGGCATTGATCTCCAGGCTCAGTAAGGAGACCTGAAGCCCATTCCTGGCCTGTATGTAGCTAATTCACTATGTGACCTCAGGCAAGCTACAATCTCTCTGAGCCTGTGTTGCCTCCTATGAAAACTTAGGGATTTTAACTACATTGGTGGCATACCTTGAAAAACTGAAGAATAACACTTTCGTTTTTAATAAAATGTCTATGAAACTGTGTTCTGTAAGACAGAAGTTCAGTTGTCTGGCTAAGGGAAGGATGGGAGCTCTAAGCTGTGACTTCCTTATCTTTTAATCCTGTAGTGTCCTGTGTGGAACCTTAGATTTCTTTGGGACATAGTTTGAAAACTACCGGTTATGAGAGAATGTTTCTAATTAGCTAAAATTTGCTGGTACATTGTTCTCCTGTGTATAATTTTGTCACCTACTGATTTTTTAAATGAAAAAGTACAGATGAAGTTTCAAATGTGTTCCCCTTATTAATGTTGGACTTGAAGCCACCTCCACCGTCTGAAACATAATCTCCACCTGGGAATAAACAGAAAGACCACGGAGAAAGGAAGAATGTGTTTAATGAAAAGTTTATGTATTTTAATTCATTAGGAGCTAATGTAGCTTTTGATTTGGTTGGTATATTGCATAAAATGAAGATGAGCAGTTTACTAAGCTTTTTTCTTTCCTCTGACAATGTTCAGTTTCTCCTAAGCTGTTGCTCTACACACTTCCAAAGCCATTGATGCCACCTTTGTCTCTAACTGAATAGGACAGTGATTAATGTCACCAAGATGCTTTTCTCTCCATCTTCCTTCTATAACCTGTACCAGGTACTGTATTAAGTCATTCAATGGGTGACAACAGTTCTGAATTTCTATTAAGAGAATTATTTGGAAAATATATTATTTAATGGTAAAGCAAGAATAAAATGAAAGAGATTTTGAAAAGTCATTTCATATTTGTCAGTTTTCACTGGTGAATATGGGCAGAACTGCCCCTGCCTGCCACTAACCAGTTCAAAACTGGGGCCATCAACCCTTCTGACAGCTCTTGGAATCCCCTTTCAGAACAGTTCCCTCCCTGTGTTCTGGTCTGTCCCTTTTCCCTCTGACCCTGCAAATCTGAGCTGGTATCTCTTTCCCAAAGGCAGTTGCCCTCAGCGTCATTTGTGTGGTAAAACATTCAAAAGTCAGCAAAAGGCTGGAAGAGGATTTATGTAGGGAGAGGCAGCTTCAGGATACAATTACTTCTACCCTGTACTCTTTTAGAGTTCGGAGGGAAAAGAATTGACCTTTATTTAAATCTATTATACAGAAAGCATCCTCTATCTAGAGGGTTAAGACTTCTGGAGGATAAAAGTAAGAAGCCTATCAAGAAAAGTATTTGATTTGTAATCTAAGTAACATATAAGTATTATGAAAGTATTTGTGACTGCGGTATCATGAACTAATAAAATATATTACACAAAGGAAGTATTTAGGAGAAGAGCTTTTGGAAGAAAAGAAAATAACAACATTACATTAGTAGGTTGTTAGCTGAAGTCATGTAAAACTGCACATTTTACATAGTGTAAATGAATGATAATATAAGATTTCTTTGATAAAGGCTTCTCCCTTTATCTGGTATTGAGTTGTTACTTTTACAAGGCCTGGCTAGTAATGATTTTGTCATGTTACCCATTTTATAAAGTCTATAATGTTGTGCACATATACCATAAAACATAAAGTATAATAATAAAAAAAATTTTGAAAAAAAAGTCTATCTATAATGTTATTTTCACAAAAAAAAGTTATAGAAAACTGTCTCTCAAACTATTCCTAAACCTGTTAGTCAGAAAAATGTCTTTACACCCCAAATTTGTGAAGGCATTGGCTATCATGTTATCATTATCACTGTGGGAGAAAAGAGTCAAACTGTGTAAAATATTTGAAGAGATTTATTGTGAGCCAAATTTGAGTGACTGTGGCCCATGACACCCTCAGGAGCTCCTGAGAACATGTGCCCAAGGTGGTTGGGGTGCAGCTTGGTTTTATATATTTTAGGAAGGCATGAAACATCAATCAGATACATTTAAGAAATACATAGGTTTGGCTTAGGAAGGCAAGACAACTGAAAGCGGGGACTTCCAGGCTATAGGTGAATTTAAACGTTTCTAGTTGACAATCGGTTGAGTTGGTCTAAAGACCTGGGATCAATAGAAAGGAATGTTGGGTTAAAGATAACCTAGATTGTGGATGGCCTAGATAGATAAGCTAAAGATAACCAGGATTGTGGAGACCAAGTGTTATTGAGCAGAGGAAGCACTTTGATAGCACACTTTAGAGCCAGCAGGTTGTAAATTGTTTTTAAAAGGGTTCCCGACTATTGGTCGATTATCTCCTGGTTCTGGAAAGAAAGAAAGAAAGAGAGAAAGAGAGAAAGAAGGAAGAGAGAAAGAAAGAGGAAGGAAGGAGGGGAGGGAGGGAGGGAGGGAGGGAGGGAAGGGGAAGGGGAAGGGGAAGGGAGGAAGGAAAGAAAGAGACAAGGGGATTCTTTATAGAATGTGGATTTTTCCCATAAGAGATTTTGCAGGGCAATTTCAAGGTATGGCAAGAAATATATTTTGGGGTTAATTTTTTTCCCTTGTCTCATAATGTTATGCCAGAGTCAGATTGAAAATTAAGTCACAATATATAGAGTTAAATATAACCCATCTGATGAGAATGTATGGTTTTTAGGGCATGACTCCCCAGACTCCTAGGTAGGAATTTGGATAAGATAAAAATCAGAGCTTAGTTCTTATCACCATGATATAGTTGTTATTTTTAATATATCAATTGTACTTTTTATCAGATTAATCTAAACAGCATAACCCGTATGTGTTCTCTGTTATCTAAACTTAAATTAAGTAGGAATTTTATTTATGTGGTTATTGTTTATTTGAGCAATTCTCAAATTAGACGTAGCCTTTGAAATTATTATATAAAAGGCTACATTTTTGTAAGTGATGTATCATTCTCATAATAATGTCTCTTGTTTAACTTAAACATTATAAATTATATTTGACGTATTTCAGATGCCACAGGAGTTTCAAGACAGTATAACTGGAGAGCTACAAAAAGGTGTCTTGCCAAAGTTTATGAATTAAACTTAATTCATTGATTTCTGAAACAAACTACAAATAGTAAATAGCATCCTTTTCCATAATTTGGTTAACAGGTAATATGTTAAATATTTTTTCATACACACCACTAATGAAGGATATGAAAGCATTAATATTTATAATGAAAAGTATATTTAACCCATCATTAATTCATCGTGTACCATAAATTCAGAGAAATCTCAAGAAATCTATCTTTTTTTCTCTGGCTTTACACTTCCTTCACTTCTGCCATCCTTAGGGACCTGCCAGCCAGCACACTGAAACTGTTCTCAGAAAACAAAGGCATCATCGACTTCCCGGGTTTATGGTGGTGATTTAAGGCCACGAGATAGACTCCAGGCTCATCTAGTAACAGTCAGGCTACTCCAGTTCAAAGGCAGCCACGTGACAGGTGACATTTTAAATCTCCAGTCATTTACTTTGTCATTGGTTTACTTTTGCCCCCAGGAAAGGTTCCAGATTCCTAGCATGGAGTAAAAACACCCAAATCAGTTTGGCTCCTGTCAAGTTATTCAGCCTCATCTCTCATCACTTGCCGTATACTCTGTCCCTTCGCTCTAGCATCTCACCAGAGTCGGCTACGCAGAACACAGGGACCTTCCTCAGCTCCAGCTCTCTGCACGTGTTCTTCCCTCCATCGGCTGTTCTTCCTTCTCGTCCTTCAGGTATTAATCTACATATTGTCTCCAGCAAACAGCCTACAATATTGATATGAAACTGAGATACATGTCTCTTCTGTGTGTTCTAGCAGTGCTACGTTTAATACCTGCCATGGTGTCCATGACTGTCTATGGAAATTGCCTGTGTGTCTGTTTGTGTTTCAGGTTGTAGCATGCAATGTTGAGGGGTGGACTATATCATCTTCATCTTGTAATTTCGGTGCTTGTCCTAGTTCCTGAACATATGGTTGTTGAATAAATGAATGAAAAAATGAGAAAACCAGGAATTCTGATACTTAATCACAATGATAATTCAATCTGTGACTATGACCAAATTATATTTCATAGTAATTTTGTATTGTAATTTTGCATGTGTATTTTTTATTCTTATTAACACTGATAAAGTTCTCACCTCATGTTACTGACTTACACTTAGTTAACTGTGGAATATTTGAGATAAGTAATTCTTTGTTTTTCTTTCCAGATGCTGGTGAATTTGAATTGGGATCATATGTGGTTCCTCATCTAGGACCTACTAATGAGTCAAATATAAATTAAGATATAGTTTGGAAATATTAAGAAATATGTATTGATTTTAACCAGAAATATATGATCTGAAAGATAGCAAAATGTCATTATTGGTCTGTTTACCTGACATTTTGCTTCCCATTATGTGTATGACATGTGAAAATCTTTATTAAAGGAAAATATTTTTGTATCATGCATGTCTGTTGAAAACTTATATAGTATTTAAAATCGTGTTTCTTAGTCCTCTTGACTAACTCTCAAGTGGATCTTACAAATGAAAACTAGTATTATTGGCCAGGTGAGGTGGCTCATGCCTGTAATCCCAGCACTTGGGAGGCCGAGGTGGGTGGATCATGAGGTCAGGCGTTTGAGACCAGCCTGACCAACATGGTGAAACCCTGTCTCTACTACA
>NW_022334340.1:0-2319 GCF_002776525.5 Piliocolobus tephrosceles | reverse complement strand
TGATGGGTGCTGACGAGTTGATGGGTGCAGCACACCAACATGGCACACGTATACATATGTAACAAACCTGCACGTTATGCACATGTACCCTAGAATTTAAAGTATAATAATAAAAAAAAAGAAGGAAAATAATAATAATAATAATAATAATAATAATAATAATATATTATAAAGTTCTGCCTACTGAATTATCTAGAAATAGTGGAATCCAGTAACAGTAAGCACTACTAAAGCTCTTTCTGTGGCATTGAAGAGGCATTACCACGAAAACAAATCAGGTCTTTACAGAGCAATAGCTGATTCCAAGCCTGACAAAAGAAATGTCTACGATGAGCCTGAAACATCCTGACATATATAGCACAGAAGCTAATGAGGACCACCAGAGTCTTTATTGAAAAGTTCATAGGACACATTTTAAAAGACTATCACTAAGAGAATCTGAATATTATTGTATAATTGAAAAGGATTAAAACACATCAAATTTGTTTAAATCTGTGATTTTATAACAACACACAAAAAGTCACATATGGTGAAAGCTGCTAAAAATTCCCCATTTTAAAAACCATAAAATAAAAAGTTGATATTAATTTTGCTTGCCTCCTCAATACAAAACGGATTATTGAATAATTAAATGGCCGTGGAAGCAAAAATTCTTTTAATAGAAACAGTTCCACAAACAAATGAGGAAGACTGATAGAATTTGAACACTGCCATTTTGCATTCCCTAAATAACAAAGGCTGTAGTTGTTGACCATCAATGATAGCCACACTCACAAAAAGTGATAAACACATGATGTGCTTTCTGGCAAACAGCACACTTTCAGTGAAGGAGTCTTGTCAAAGACTAATGAAGCCTTGATATCCAACTTCCAATTTACAGGAAATTCAAGGATAAAGGAACATGTTAAACCTCACCATGCAGATGCAATTCATGAAAGAGAGACTGAAAATGTTTATAGGACAGGTGGCTTTCCTAGTAATTTATTTCCTCACCAATAAATTACTAGGAAGGGGGAAAACAAGCAAGGGGAAGAGAAGCTGGGTTAAAAGAGGTTTAAAGATATCTAAAGACAGAACTAACAATCTGAATTTGAACCACTCTGGTTTTAGACCTGTAAGGAGAAGTAAGGAAAAGACTATCATAGACATCAGGGCAGAATTTACTTTTGAGAGAAGCAAGTTAGTTACTATTAGGAGGAAGTTGTGAAGTTCTTCCTTCCAAGTAGCTGGGAAGGTTCTGCCTCCTGGGTGACTGTTAAAAGGGTATTCAGCTAATAATTATTTAATTGTATATTTGTGAAACATATAGTTTATTTGTTCTGCATCTGTGTCCTAATCAATTTTGAAGAAGTTAAAAGAATCTTTCTCTCATCGTTCTTGGAAAATGCAAGATTATTTTCAGTATGAGATTTGAGAGTTTCCTGACAACCATCTTTTCCAAAGGGTGTTGTTTTCTATAGTGTGTTAGGAGGTGCCAAGAGAGAAAATCGGGGTTCCTAGTCAAACATAATGAGAAAACGTTGACCTAAATAGTGCTAAACAAGGATTTTTTTGCAATAGAACTTAATGATGTTTGGCAGAGTCTGCAATTTGTTATTAAAATCTATTTTCTGTTTTCACTGTTGGCACAAGACTGGATCACACATCCCAGTCTTCTTTGCAGTTAAGTGACCATGTTACTGAGTTCTGACAAATGAGAGATAAATGGGAGGTCTTATGTGACACTTCCACTCCTGACGCTAAATCCCATTTGTCATCCTCCAAGCTCTTTGCTCCCTCCACAGAGCTGGAATAGTGGTAACCAGAATTACTTTGAAAGTCAAGCTTGAAGGCAGCACACCCACTATGGGCTTGGGTCTCAGAGTGATGCATGTAACAGATTCAAATTGCCCTTTCGACAACTGGAAAACTCACTTTGGACTGTTTTATGGGTGATCAGCAAAAATTACATTGCATTTGAACCATTATAATTTGGGGCTATGTGTTTTGACAAATTATCTATAACTACTACACTGTATACGGTGACTCTTGAAGAGTTTCAAACTTCTATGTTTCAATTTAGCATTTCATGTAACACAATTTGAATTACAGATTTAAGACACATGAATGTGAAATCATTGTAAATTACAAAGTTATTAATTTATTATCTATACGCATCACTTGGTCTCCTTGAAAATTTTTCTATTAAGATTTACACTCATGGCCGGGTGCGGTGGCTCAAGCCTGTAATCCCAGAACTTTGGGAGGCCGAGACGGGCGGATCACGAGGTCAGGAGATCGAGACCATCCTGGCTAACACGGTGAAACCCTGTCTCTACT
>NW_022334338.1:0-4052 GCF_002776525.5 Piliocolobus tephrosceles | reverse complement strand
AAAAAAAAAAAAAAAAAAAAAAAAAAAAGACTGCAACAAGCTTATCAACTGTGTAAAACTCTTTACTTAAACGTTGCACATTTTATCACCCAGGAAGCAACGCAATGCACACATTGTCTTAAACATACAAATGACAAAGAAATTCCCTTTTTATTTCAGTTACCAGAACTCACCTTTATTGTCAAGGAATACATAACCATCAAAGCGATCCCTGAACAAAATAATGTCCTCTTGGTTTTTAAAGTTGATGTATGCTCTGGCATACATATGAGGATACAAACTGCAGAGAGGAAAGCAATTATGTAAATGTACTTGCAGGTGTCTGGCCCAATTACAAGTATGCATATATTAAAGACAAGCTCAAAAATTAAATGGAAAACAGTAGGATAAAAAGAGTGAAAGAAACCTTTTTCATTTACCCCTTTCCTCTTTTTTTTTTTTTTTTTTTTTTTACCTCGTATCATTAGAAAAAAACTCAAAATAATCATGCTCAGGCATAGGTTGAAGATGTTCCTGAAGCTGCTCCTTGGTCAAAGTGGGAGGTAATCTTCGAATTACCACCTTAAGAAATGTATAAGGAAAATAAAATTAGTAAAAATCAATTTTCTCTCATACCTGAAAGAATCACAGTTCCTGAAGAAGGCTGGGCTTTTTAAAATATGAGATCACTTGTAAAAACCCAGGAGAAAATATTCTGCAGCCCAATGCTCAGAATTAGTCAAACATAATAGTAACGCGGTTTTAAAAAAACGCTTGGAAATGAGAACCACCTGGAGCAGGGAAAATCTCAGGTTTTGCTCTTTACAGCAGCCCTGCAGTTTACCAGGTTTGTGCATCATTTTCGATCACCCATTTTTTAACAGATCTAGTGGCAAGAAATTAGTAAGCCAACCCTGGTCTTTGTGGGTGCCACGAAATCTTGATTTAGTAACAAGTTTCTCCCACGTCCAACACATCTTAAAACAAAATCCTTGCCCATCGAACTTAAGAATTCAAAACTCTAACGAATACAAAAAATCCACCCATTGCTCTCAAAATAGGATGCTCTCGATCTACCCTCCAGTACCATTAATCACCCTGAACTCTCCCCCAACTCGCCTCCATGAATAATATTCCCATCCCTCATGTCTCCTTCAGTATTTAACATTTCTCCCCAATTACACCTTTAGTTCCTCATTCTTTATACCGTCGCTCTCTCCTGCCATTATCATCTCACAGCTCTGACCTAAACCCTTCCCGTTCGGGGAGTCCCCCCTTTTCCTCGCCCCTACCCAGGATTTGGCCGGGAGGGGCTCTCCCCATTTCGGGAGAAAGGATAAACCAGGATGGTGCGACTTCCATTCAGGCGAAGAGAAGGGGAACTTGAGAGAGAAAGGGGCCAGCCCCATTCCCAGCCATCCTCCCCGCGCTGCGGACCCGTCCCGCCCTCTCCCGGGCCAGCGGCCGACCGGGCACCTTGCTCAGCGCTTCTTTCTTCTCCTTGTTGCGATCCTGCTTATCTTCCCCCTTGGAGCTGTCCCCCGAGGTCCCGCCACCACTGCCTGTGGCCCCAGCGGGGGTTAACAGGGTTACTCGCTTCTCCTTAGGCCTGTGCTCCTTCTCTTCCTTCATGGCTACGTCCCCCGCTGAAGCGGCTCGGCCGGAACGGGACTACCCCGGGCACCAACGGCTCCAGGGAAGCTCCGGTCAAAGCTCCGCCCCCAACAAATGCCCCTTATGATCAGTCGGGCCCCACATTCCACTGGGGCCTGCCAAGCTCTCGCGAGACTTGGGCCTTTCCCAGTGCAAAGGTTTTAACACCTGGTTTTTACTTCCCGCCCGCCAAGTTCCCGCACCACCCAATCCCCTCGAGGCGCAGACTCCCTCTGGGCCCGCCCCTTCGCGCGTCATTAGCAACTCCGCCATCTTGAAGTGACTCTGTCGGGGACTACAAGTCCCGGCATGCAAAGCAGCTGCCCGCTTTTGTTGGGCGTTCAGGAGCCAGAGGTATCTCAGGGTCCCTGTTTGTAAGTAAATCGAATCCTTTCATCTTAAGAGTTTTTCAGGTCGAAAGATAGGTTCTGCACGCTTAGTTTCCATCGGATAAACTCAATGCCGTCCAAATTTTGCCTCACTAGGGGAGCGACTTGTATTTTTTGTCTTTGAATTCAGAGGCTTTAGAATTTATTTTCTTACAACTCAAAGAAAGAGCCTAACATTAAAAAAAATTTATTTTCCTTATATTGATTAGGATTTACAGATACTTAGTAAACACTACAATATTAGCCGAGTTCAGTGGCGCGCGCCTGTATTCCCAGCTGCTCGGGAAGGCTGAGAAAGGAGGATCTTGAGCCCAGGAATTCGAGGCTGCAGTGAGCCATGATCGCGCCACTGCACTCCAGCTTGGGCGGCAGAGCGAGACCCTGTATCTAAAAAAGAAGGATAATAATAAACAAACACAAGATACTGATATTTAAAGGAATAATATGACCAAAATATACGAGATTTGTTTTCATCACCTTATTTTACAAAAGGATCCTTCTCCCCAGGTACTGATGTCCCACAGGGAGGGGAATAAAAATAAAACCCAATTTGATTTAGTTGTGATCACCCTCTTCACTTAAAAAGGGCCAATTTTACATTATTTATAATAACTCCAAACTGGAAACAATCCAAATGTTCTCAACAGGCAAAGGGATAAACAAAATATGGTACATCCATAGAATGAAATACTACTCAGCAATAAAAATGAACTATTGATATACGCATCAACATAAGTGAATCTCACAGTGATTATGTTGAGTGACAGAATCCAGACACAAAGAGACTACATGTTGTACAATTCCATTTATATGAAATTTTAGAAAAGGTAAAACCACAATGATAGAAAGCACTTCAGTCGGCCGGGCGTGGTAGCTCACGCCTATAATCCCAGCAATTTAGGAGGCCAAGGCGGGTGGATCACCTGAAGTCAGGAGTTCGAGACCAGCCTGGCTAACTTGGCAAAACCCCGTCTTTAGTAAAAACACAAAAAATTAGCTGGGTGTGGTGGCTCACACCTGTAATCCCAGCACTTTGGGAGGCCGAGGTGGGCAGATCACCTGAGATCAGGAGTTCAAGACCAGCCTGACCAACTTGGTGAAACCCTGTCTCTACTAAAATACAAAAATTAGCTGGGCATGGTGGCAGGCGCCTGTAGTCCCAGCTATTTGGGAGGCTGAAGCAGGAGAGTCACTTGAACCCGGCAGGCGGAGGTTGCAGTGAGCCGAGGTAGCACCACTGGACTCCAACCTGGGTGACAGAGTGAGACTCCATCTCAAAAAAAAAAATGAGAGAGAGAGAGACAGACAGACACCCATAGAAGACAAAAACCAAAGTAAAGATGCAATAGGAGCCCAAGGCAGAAAGCTGCCTCAGGGCCAACTCCCATTTTTGCTGGCCTCTAGAATATATTCCCCTGACTCTGCACTTAAATTTTTTCACTCCAATTGTCCAGCTATTTTTGGATTCCTATTCCTGTGGCCAAAAGTGTTTCCCTGTATTTGGGATCTGTTACTCTTGCTTTCGGTACCTGGCTGTTCTTATGAGCCTTGGAAATCATCAGAGTCATGTATCCAACTGCCTATTTAACATCTCCACTTAAGACGTCTAACGTGTTCAGCCACTGAATGCATCCAAAACTGAACACTTGATCTTCCCCCCCACCAACTGTATTAGCTTCCTATTCCTGCTGTAACATTACCACAAATTTAGTGGGTTTAAATAATGCAAGTGTGTTATCTTACAGTTCTGTAGGTTAAAAGTCCAATAAGGTTTTAACTTTGTCCTGCGAGGGGGCAAAAAAAATAGTAAGGCTGAGCGCAGTGGCTCACACCTGCAATCCCAGCACTTTGGGAGGCCGAGGTGGGGGATCACGAGGTCAGGAGATCAAGACCATCCTGGCTAACACGGTGAAACCCCGTCTCTACTAAAAATACAAAAAACTAGCCGGGCGAGGTGGCGGGCGCCTGTAGTCCCAGCTACTCCGGAGGCTGAGGCAGGAGAATGGCGTAAACCTGGGAGGCGGAGCTTGC
>NW_022334337.1:0-11428 GCF_002776525.5 Piliocolobus tephrosceles | reverse complement strand
AAAAAAAAAAAAAAAAAAAAGAATCAAATAGACGCAATAAAAAATGATAAAGGGGACATCACCACTGATCCCACAGAAATACAAACTACCATCAGAGAATACTATAAGCACCTCTATGCAAATAAACTAGAAAATCTAGAGGAAATGGATAAATTTCTGGACATATACACCCTCCCAAGACAAAACAAGGAAGAAGTTGAATCCCTGAATACACCAATAAAAAGTTCTGAAGTTGAGGCTGTAATTAATAGTCTACCAATCAAAACAAGTCCAGCACCAGACAGATTCAAAGCCAAATTCTACCAGAGGCACAATGAGGAGCTGGTACCATTCCTTCTGAAACTATTCCAATCAATAGAAAAGGAGGGAATCCTCCCTAACTCATTTCATGAGGCCATCATCATCCCGATACCAAAACCTGGCAGAGACACAACAAATAAAGAAAATTTCAGGCCACTACCTCTGATGAACATCGATGTGAAAATCCTCAATAAAATACTGGCAAACTGAATCCAGCAGCATATCAAAAAGCTTATCCACCACGATCAAGTCGGCTTCATCCCTGCGATACATGGCTGGTTCAACATATGCAAATCAATAAACATAATCCATCACATAAACAGAACCAATGACAAAAACCACATGATTATCTCAATAGATGCAGAAAAGGCATTCAATGAAATGCAACACCCCTTCATACTAAAAACTCTCAATAAACTAGGTACTAATGGAACATATCTCAAAATAATAAGAGCTATTTATGACAAACCCACAGCCAATATCATACTGAATGGGCAAAAACTGGAGGCATTCCCTTTGAAAACCGGCACAAGACAAGGATGCCCTCTCTCACCTCTCCTATTCAACGCAATATTGTAAGTTCTGGTCACGGCATTCAGGCAAGAGAAAGAAATAAGGGGTATTCAATCAGGAAAAGAGGAAGTCAAATTGTCTCTGTTTGCAGATGACATGATTGTATATTTAGAAAACTCCATCGCCTCAGCCCCAAACAGAGAGCCAAATCATGAGTGAACTCCCATTCACAATTGCTACAAAGAGAATAAAATACCTAGGAATACAACTTACAAGGAATATGAAGGACCTCTTCCAGGAGAACTACAAACTACTGCTCAAGGAAATAAGAGAGGACACAAATGGAAAAACATTCCATACTCATGGATAGGAAGAATCAATATCATGAAAATGGCCATGCTGCCCAAAGTAATGTATACATTCAATGCTATCCCCATCAAGCTATCACTGACTTTATTCACAGAATCGTAACAAACTACTTTAAATTTCATATGGAACCAAAAAGGAGCCTGCAGGGTCAAGACAATCCTAAGCAAACAGAAAAAAAGCTGGAGGCATCATGCTACCTGACTTCAAACTATACTGCAAGGCTACAGTAACAAAAACAGCATGGTACTGGTACCAAAATAGATATATAGACCAATGGAACAGAACTGAGGCCTCAGAAATAACACCACACATCTACAACCATCTGATCTTTGACAAACCTGACAAAAACAAGCAATGGAGAAAGGACTCCCTATATAATAAATGGTGTTTGGAAAACTGGCTAGCCATATGCAGAAAACTGAAGCTGAACCCCTTCCTTACACCTTAAACAAAAATCAACTCAACGATGGATGAAAGACTTAAACGTAAGACCTAAAACCATAGAAACCCTAGAAGAAAACCTAGGCAATACCATTTACGACATAGGCATGGGCAAAGACTTCACAATTAAAATATCAAAAGTAATGGCAGTAAAAGCCAAAATTGACAAATGGGATCTAATTAAACTAAAGAGCTTCTGCACAGCAAATATATATATATATATATATACACATATATATATAATATACATAATTTATATAATTATATAAAATAGATATATACATAAAATCAGAGTGAACAGGCAACCTACAGAATGGGAGAAAATTTTTGCAATCTATCCATCTGACAAAGGGCTAATATCCAGAATCTACAAAGAATTTAAACAAATTTACAAGAAAAACACAAACAACCCTAACAAAAAGTAGGCAAAGGATATGAATAGACACTTCTCAAAAGAAGACATTTATGCAGCCAACAAACATATGAAAAAAAAACTCATCGTCACTGGTCATTAGAGAAATGCAAATCAAATCCACAATGAGATAACATCTCACGCCAGTGAGAATGGTGATCATTAAAAAGTCAGGCAACAACAGATGCTGGAGAGGACATGGAGAAACAGGAACACTTTTACACTGCTGGTGGGACAGTAAACTAGTTAACCATTGTGGAAAACAGGGTGTCGATTCCTCAAGGATCTAGAACTAGAAATACCATTTGATCCAGCCATCCCATTATTGAGTATATACCCAAAGGATTATAAATCATGCTACTATAAAGACACATGCACACGTATGTTTACTGTGGCACTATTCACAATGGCAAAGACTTGGAACCAATCCAAATGTCCATCAATGATAGATTGGATAAAGAAAATGTGGCACATATACACGATGGAATACTACGCAGCCATAAAAAAGGATGAGTTCATGTCCTTTTTAGGGACATGGATGCAGCTGGAAACCATCATTCTCAGCAAACTATCACAAGAACAGAAAACCAAACACCACATGTTCTCACTCATAAGTGGGAGTTGAACGATGACAACACATGGACACAGCGAGGGGAACATCACACACCCGGGTCTGTCGTGGGGTGGAGGGAGGGGGGAGGGATAGCATTAGGAGATATACCTAATGTAAATGACGAGTTAATGGGTACAGCACAGCAACATGGCACATGCATACATATGTAACAAACCTGCATGTTGTGCACATGTACCCTAGAACTTCAAGTATAATAATAATAAAAACAAAAATCTCCATTAGAGAAACTTGGGTTCAGCCTTCAGTCTCACATTCGCATAACTACAACAGGAGCTTGATGCAGATGGCAGTCTATGAAATCTGATCTACCTATCTGCAACTGGGTCAAAAACATAAATCTAAATCCTGATGTTAGCTAACTAAATAATAAACGACTAGGTTTCACACCAATTTTAAATCCTAATGTCACTTTAAAAAAAAAAAAAAAAAAAAACTATGGCCCACGATCATTACCATCAATGTTTAACTGCTTTTTTACCCATGAGGAATTGGGAAATTTTAAAAATTATTAGTGTTTTTTAATACATCTGACAAAGGGCTGATATCCAGAATCTGCAAGGAACTTAAATTTACAGGAAAAAAAAAAACAACCCTATCAAAAAGTGGGTGAAGGATATGAGCAGACACTTCTCAAAAGAAGACATTTACGTGACCAACAAACATATGAAAAACAGCTCATCATCACTGGTCATTAGAGAAATGCAAATCAAAACTAGAATGAGATAACATCTCAGGCCAGTTAGAATGGCGAACATTAAAAAGTCAGGAAACAACAGACGCTGGAGAGGATGTGGAGAAATAGGAACACTTTTACATTGTTGGTGGGAGGATAAATTCGTTCAACCATTGTGGAAGATAGTGTGATATTTCCACAAGGATCTAGAATTAGAAATACCATTTGACCCAGCAATCCCATTACTGGGTATATACCCAAAGGATTATAAATCATTCTACTATAAAGACACATGCACACATATGTTTACTGTAGCACTATTCACAATAACAAAGACTTGGAAGCAACCCAAATGTCCATCAATGATACACTGGATAAAGCAAACGTGGCACCTACACACCACGGAATACTACACAGCCATAAAAAAGAATGAGTTCATGTCCTTTGCAGGGACATGGATGAAGATGGAAACTATCATTCCCAGCAAACTAACACAGGAACAGAAAACCAAACACCACATGTTCTCACTCATAAGTGGGAGTTGAACAATGAGAACATATGGGCACGGCGAGGGGAACATCACACACGGGGGCCCGTCGGGGGGTTGGAGGCAAAGGGAAGGATAGCATTAGGAGAAACACCTAATGGAGATGATGGGTTGATGGGTGCAGCAAACCACCATGGCACATGTATACTTATGTAACAACCTGCACGTATCCCAGAACTTAAAGTATAATAATAAATAAAAAATTGAGAGTACTTTTAAAACAACAGTCTTCTTATAAACCAGAAAAGAAGTCTGAAGAAACAACAGATTATAGCAGACTGTCTACAAATTTATAAATGATGCACTGGTTCAACACCAGGAATGGGATGAGAAGGAAAGCACAATGAGAAAGGTGAAAGATGGAAAATTAATGGTAGAATGTGTTATGTACAATGCCACCGGTCCTCGAATCCACAAAAAGTATAATAAAAATTCCACTATTAAACCAGGTGTGGTGGCTCATGCCTATAATCCTAGCAATTTGAGAGGTGGAGATGGGAGGATCACTTGAGGCCAGGAGTTCGAGACCAGCCTGGTCAACATAGCGAGCCCCCATCTTTATTAAAGAAAAAAAAAGTCATTATCACCTTGCACAAGGATTAGCTGAAAACAAGCTCAGTTCGTTGAGTCAATTTCCATAATACTTCTTTTCATTATTAAATTCAATTATCTCTATCACAGACATTTTACATGAAAATAATTCCAAGTTATTAGGATCATCCTTTTGGTCAGTAATTAAATATGTTTGGTTAGCAAAACAAATAATGAAAAACACATTACTTTTCTCTCATTCCCTATAGAAACTTGTGAAGAAAAGTACACAAAATGCACGATGAATATAAAACTGCAACTTCTTAAAGCCTATGAAGTGTTAAATGTGATAGCATTTTTTAACTTATCAAATATTTAGAGGTAAAATGACTATCCATCGTAGGCTAAGTTCCCATGAAATAGACACTCTCATAGATAGCCTGTGGTGATACATACATTTACAAAACAAATTGGCAAAAACCATCAAGAGACTTTGATCTAGTAATTCTATCTCTCTTTATCTACACAAAGAAAGTATTCCTTTTTTTCTTTTGAGTCGGAGTCTTGCTCTGTCGCCCAGGCTGGAGTGCAGTGGTGCGATCTCGGCTCACTGCAACCTCTCCACCTCCCAAGTTCAAGCAATTCTCCTGCTCAGCCTCCTGAGTAGCTGGGACTACAGGCGTGCACCACCACGCCCGGCTAATTTTTGTATTTTTAATATAGACGGGGTTTCACCATATTGGCCAGCAGGCTGGTCTTGAACTCCTGACCTCATGATCCACCTGCCTCAGCCTCCCAAAGTGCTGGGATTATAGGCATGAGCCACTGCATCTGGCCCAAAGAAAATATCTCTACATAATAACTTTACTCAACAAAGGTATCGATCTGTGAGATACACACAGAAGGAAAAAAAAAAACTGTAATCGATTAAAGTGTATAATAAAGACTAGGTGAACAAGGATGCAAACAAGTCATACAATATCATACCAACCATTAAATTTTAAAAGTTCAAATAATATGGAAAATAGCTCATACTACAATGCTAACCAAAAATAGCAGGCTATAAACTGTCTACGACGTATGACAACAATTATGTTTAAAATTGAATTAAAATATTGCTAATAAATATACCCCAAAACGTCTATAGTAAGTAATATCTAGCTAATATTACAGAAGATATTTTTCTTCTCCCTTTTTGGTACATAATAAATTCATTGCTTTCATGCAGGAAAATTTTTATTTTCTTTTTTAATTCACAGACTTTTCTTTAAAATTTGATAAAGATATGTATGACTCAAACTAATTCAAAATTTAAAACATCACTTTTCTAAGATTATTCAAGGTAATTCAATTCCACTTAAGAAATTACATGTGCGTGTGTTTCTAGTTTCAAAATCGTCATGTTTAAAGTACATTATATGGCCAGGCATCCCAGCACTTTGGGAGGCCAAGGCGGGTGGATCACTTAAGGTCAGGATTCCAGACCAGCCTGGGCAACATGGTGAAATCCCATCTCTACTTAAAATACAAAAAACTTAGCTGGGCGTGCCAGTGCATGCCTGTAGTCTCAGCTACTCGGGAGGCTGAGGCATAAAAATTGCTTGAACCTGGGAGGCGGAGGCTGCAGTGAGCCAAGATCACACCACCGCACTCCAGCCTGGGCAACAGAGCAAGACTGTCTCAGAAAAATAAACACATTCTGGTCGGGCGCGGTGGCTCAAGCCTGTAATCCCAGCACTTTGGGAGGCCAAGACGGGTGGATCCGAGGTCAGGAGATCGAGACCATCCTGGCTAACATGGTGCAACCCCGTCTCTACTAAAAATACAAAAAACTAGCCGGGTGTGGTGGCCGGCGCCTGTAGTCCCAGCTACTCGGAGGCTGAGGTGGGAGAATGGCCTGAACCCGGGAGGCAGAGCTTGCAGTGAGCCGAGATCGAGCCACTGCACTCCAGCCTGGGCGACACAGCGAGACTCTGTCTCGAAAAAAAGAAAAAAAGAAAAAGAAACACATTATAAAGCATACAGTTATTTGTTAATACCTGTAACTTCAGTTTTAAATTAAACAGTAATTAACGATTTTGACTTTTCACTAATCCAAGAGATTCTATTCATACCTGCTTTACTTACAAGTTTACTACTCACTTAAGTGTTGAAAACTTCCTAACACATGTCCTTATCAAACATAATTATGACAAATATTTTCCAAAGCCAATGGAAACCAAAAAAGTGCAGAAGTGGCTATACTTACATAAAACAAAATAGATTTCAAGACAAAAACTATAAGAAAAGCCAAACAGAATCACCATATAATAATAAAGCAGTCAATTCAGCAAGAGGATATAACCATTTTAAATATAAATGCACCCGACACTGGAGCACTCACATATATAAAGCAAGTATTATTAGAGCAAAACGGAGAGACAGACCCCAATATGATAATACCTGGAGACTTCAATATCCCACTTTCAGCATTAGACAGACCTTCCTGAGAAAACCAACAACGAAACATCAGACTTAATGTGCATTACAGATCAAATGGACCTAATAGATATTTACAGAACATTTCATCCAAGGGCTGCAGAATACACATTCTTCTCCTCAGCCCATGGATTATTCTCAAGGACAGAACATGTATTAAGTAACAAAACAAGTCTTAAGATATTAAAAATACTGAAATAATATCAAGCATCTCCTCTGATAACAGAATAAAACTAGAAATCAATGAGAAATTTTGAAAAGTACACAAATATATGTAAATTAAACAGTATGTTCCTGAATAATCAGTAGGACAATGCAGAAATTAAGAAGAAAATTGGAAAATTCATTGACACAAATGATACTGAAACACAACATACCACAACTTATGGGATATAGCAAAAGCATTACTAAAAGGGAAATTTATAGCTGTAAGTGCCTACATCAAAAAAGAAGAAATACTTCAAATAAACCCTAACAACACATCTTAAAGAACAAGAAAAGCAAAAGTAAACCAACTCCAAAATCAGAAGAAATAGTAAAGATAAGAGTGAAGCAAATGAAACTGAAATAAAGAAAACAATACAAAATATCAATAAAACAAAATGTTGATTTTTGTAAAAGTTAAAAGAAGATTTTAAAAACCTTTGGCCAGAGTGCAAAAAAAAGAAGATCCAAATATATAAATCAGAGATGAGAATGGAAACATTACAATTACAACCCATACTACAGAAATAAAAAGGTTCATTCATGGCTACTATGAAAAACTATATGCTAATGAATTGGAAAGCCTAGAAGAAATGGACAAATTCCTAGACACAACCTACCAAGATTGAACTATGAACAAATCTACAACCTGAACACAACTATAACAAATAACGAGATTGATGCCATAACAAAAATTCTCCCAGTAAATAAAAGCCTGGGACCTGATGGCTTCACTGCTGAATTCTACCAAATATTTAAAGAAGATCTAATACTGATAGGGGCAGGAGGCAGAGAAATTCTAGGAAGACAGGGGCAGTCCCTGATGAAACTCCACATTCAAGCCAAAAAGCCTGAAACCCAGGGCCCAAAGTGAAAACTTCTATTCCTGTTAGTCTATTCTCTCCCGATTGGTTCTGTTTGAATAATTTCTCTTTACCAATAGAATGTTGCCTTTTCCAAAACTCCTACAGCCTGCCCCGTCCCCATCCTGTGCCTATAAAGACCCCAGATTCAATTGGTAGAGAGGAGAGAAATGGCTTAATTTCGGAGAAAAGATGGCCAAACTTTGGCAAAGGAGATGGCTTGACTTAGGGAAGAAACAGCCGGACTTCAGGGAAATCAGCCCTTCCCGTCCCCTCTCCAGCTCCCCTCTCCGCTGAGCCATTTCCACCGCTCAATAACATTCTTCACCTTCACCATCCTTCATTCTTCTTGGATACGACCTCATTCTTCTTGGATACCAGACAAGAACTCAGGACCCACTGAGTGTGGGTACCCAAAAAAGACTGTCACACTAGCCCTTTGCCCTTGCCAGTAGAGGGCAGCCACCCCACATGACAAGGCAAGAGGCCATCTGAGCTGTTAACACACAGCCGTTGGCAGACAGCAGAACTAAAGGAGCACTGTTAACACAACCTTGGGGGCCTTGGGGTCACAGACACCACCCCCTTCCCCATCAACCTGGGTGCTGTGCCCACAACAGCCAGGTCCCACACTCACTCACTTGTGCCTGGTCTGGCCGTGGTCCCTGCACAGAGTTTGCTACTGTGTCAGCGCCCGGACCACCTGGCCAGATCCGGGACTCACTCACTCACATGCACCTGCCAACAAGGGGTTGAGCACCGCAGGCTGAGTAAACATTTGCCCCTATCACAAGTCCAACAAAGGGGCCGAGAAAATTCCTGCATCAATACTATTCCTACTCAAACTATTCCAAAAAATAAAAGGAAGCAATACTTCCAAACACATTCTGTGAGGCCAGTATTATCCTGTTACCAAAACCAGACAAAAACACATCAAAAAAAGAAAATGAGAGGCCAATATCTCTGATAAATATTGGTGCAAACATCCTCAACAAAATACTAGCAAACCAGATACATTAAAAAGATCATTCATCATAACCAAGTGGAGTTTACCCTTTGGATGCAAGAGGGGATCAATATATGCAAATCAGTGTGATACATCATATCAACAGAATGAGTACAAAACCCATATTATATCAATTGATGCTTAAAAACCATTTGATAATATTCAACATTCCTTCATGATAAAAACCCTCAAAAAAATGGGCTTAGGAGGAACATACTTCAACATAATAAAAGCCATATACAACACACCCACAGCTAGTATCGAACTGAGGGGAAAAACTCAACGCCTTTCCTCTAAGATCCAGATCATGACAAGGATGCCCACTTCCAGCAGTTACTCAACATAGTACTACTGGAAATCCTAGCTACAGCAACTAGACAACAGAAAGAAAGGGAAAGGAAGAAGTCAAATTTCCCTTATTTGCAGATTATATGATATTTAGAAAAACCTACACTCTACAAAAAAACTATTAGAACTGATAAATTCAGTAAACTCTCAGTATAAAAAATCAATATACAAAAATCAGTAGCATTTCTATATATCAACAGTGACCAATCTGAAAAGGAAATTGAATAAAATTGAAGAGGACACCAAAAAATGGAAAGATATTCCATGTTCATGGATTGGAAGAATCAATATTGTGAAAATGTCCATACCACCCAAAGCAATCTACAGATTCAATGCAATCCCTATCAAAATGCCAATGACATTCTTCACAGAAATAGAAAAAACAATCCTAAAACTTACATGGAACCACAAAAGTTCCAGAATTTCCAAAGCTATACTAAGCAGAAAGAACAAAACGAAGAATCATATTATCAGACTTCAAATTATACCACAGAGTTATAGTAACCAAAACAGCATGATTCTGGCATAAAAGCAGACACATAAACCAATGAACAGAATACAGAACTGAGAAACAAATCCACACATCTACGGTAAACTCATTTTCTATTTTACAAAGGTGCCGAGAACATACGCTGGGGAAAAGAAAGGCTCAATACATGATGCTGGGGGCCAGTCACAGTGGCTCACGTCTGTAATCCCAGAACTTTGGAAGGCCGAAGCAGATGGATCACTTGAGGTCAGGAGTTTGAGACCAGCCTGGCCAACATGGTGAAACCCCGTCTACACTAAAAATATAAAAATTAGCCAGTCATGGTGGCAGGCGCCTGTAATCCCAGCTACTCCAAAGGCTGGGGCAGAAGAATCACTTGAACCCAGGAGGCAGAGGTTGCAGTGAGGGGAGAGAGCATCACTGCACTCCAGCCTGGGTGACACAGTGAGATTCACTCTCAAAAAAATAAATAAAATAAAATAAAGTAAAATAAAAGGTGCTGGGGCCAGGCACGGTGGCTCACACCTGTAATCCCAGCACTTTGGGAGGCCAAGGCGGAAGGATCACCTGAGGTCAGGAGTTCGAGACCAATCTGGCCAACATGGTGAAACCCCGTCTCTACTAAAAATACAAAAATTAGCTGGGCATCGTGGTGGGCGCCTGTAATCCCAGCTACTTGGGAGGCTGAGGCAGGAGAATCGCTTGAACACAGGAGGCAGAGGTTGCAGTAAGATGAGACAGCACCACTGCACTCCAGCCTGGGCAACACAGTGACACTCACTCTCAAAAAAATAAATAAAATAAAAAATAAATGATGCTGGCCAGGCACAGGGGTTCATGCCTTTAATCCCAGTAATTTGGGAGGCCGAGGCAGGTGGATCATTTGAGGTCAGGAGTTCGAGATCAGCCTGGCCAACATGGTGAAACCCCATCTCTACTCAAAATATAAAAATTAGCCAGGAATGGTGGTACACGCCTGTAATCCCAGCTACTCGGGAGGCTGAGGCAGGAGAACTGCTTGAATCCAGGAGGTGGAGGTAGAAGTGAGCCTACATCACACCACTGCACTCCAGCCTGGGTGATGGAATGAGACTCTGTCTCAAAAAAAAACAAAATAAATAAATATAAATAAATAAATAGTGCCAGGAAAACTGGATATCCATATACAGAAGAATGAAACTAAACTCCAGGCCAGATACAGTGGCTCATACCTGTAATCTCAGCACTTTGGGAGGCCGAGATGGCCGGATCACCTGAGGTCAGGAGTTTGAGGCCAGCCTGGCCAACATGGTGAAATCTGGTCTCTATTAAAAATACAAAAATTAGCCGGGCGTGGTGACTCACGCCTATAATCCCAGCACTTTGGGAGGCTGAGGCAGGCGGATCACAAGGTCAGGAGATCGAGACCATCCTGGCTACAGTGAAATCCTGTCTCTACTAAAAATACAAAAAATTAGCCGGGCGTGGTGGTGGGCGCCTGTAGTCCCAGCTACTCAGGAGGCTGAGGCAGGAGAATGGCGTGAACTCGGGAGGTGGAGCCTGCAGTGAGCTGAGATCGCACCACTGCACTCCAGCCTGGGCGACAGAGTGAGACTCCGTCTCAAAAAATAATAATAATA
>NW_022334336.1:0-1448 GCF_002776525.5 Piliocolobus tephrosceles | reverse complement strand
AGAAAAATATTTATTTTGGTTATTGTTTCAATATTTTACAACTGTTTAACTTACCTGTGTCCTTATGTTTAAAGTGAGATTTTGTAGTGATAACATATTGGATCTTGATTTGTAATGCAATTTTACAATCTCTGTCTTGTAAGTAGTTTTTATGCCATTTATACTTAAGTGTGCTTATTAATATCATTGAATTAAAATCTACCATCATCTCCTTCTATTTTTCTATTATTTATTCTTCATCCTCTGTTTTCCTGTCTTTCATGGTTACTTAAGGAAATTTTTAGGATTTTTAAAATCTACTTTATCGGTTTACTAAGGCTGTCTTTTACAATATTTATAGTGGTTGCTAAAATATTTAAATTATGTCTCCTTAATGTTTAAATTATGCCTCCAAATATTACTATACTGCTTCATGAATAGTAGAACATAACAGTACATTTGTGCATTCCCAAATCTATTCATCTTTTGCATTACTTGTGTCATGTATTATGCATTGCTGTTATTTTTGTCTTAGTTTACCTTTAAAAACAATTCTTCATATAGATTCAAGTTACAGTGTTATGTTCCTTTTGCCTGAAGAATTTCTAAAATTTCTTGCTGGTTTAAACATTTATTATTGGTCTTCTGACAAGAAATTCTCCCAGGTTTAGTTTGTCTAGGAAAAGTATTAATTTTTATCTTTCAAAAATGTTTTTGCTTTTTATAGAATGATAGGTTGGCAGTTCAGTTTTCAAATGCTTTTTCTTTTAGTACTTTAAAAATGATATTTTATTTTTATCACTGGCATGATTTCTGAAGGGAAATTCTTTTATCATTGTCATCTATATTCTTCAATCTGTTAGAATTTTTTCCCTTTTTCTGCTCTCAAATATTTTGGTGGTGGTGTTTGGATTGTCATTTTTGTTTAATCCTGCTTGGTGTCTTCTGAAATTCTTAGAACTTCATTTTTGCATTTGTTTTTAATTTTGAAAAATTCTTAGCTACAATTTCTTCAAATATTTCTCCCTGCTCATTCTTCTAGCTTCTCCTTCAGAGATTCTATCACATATTTGTTACTGTTTAACAATGGCCTGGAAAATTGTGATGTTGTCTTTTTCTTTTGATAACTTTTTGTATACTTTTAAGGTCAATGTGAATTATTTCTATAAATGTATCTTCAAACTCACAGATTTATTTCCTTTCTACATCAAATCTACTGATGAGTACAACAAAGACATTTTTTCTGTTATTTCCCCTATTACGAGTTGACTCTTTCTCAGTTTCCTTTTTTTTTCTAAAATTCTGATTTTGAATGTTGTCCAGCTTCCCATTAGAACCATTAACTTAATAATCGTGATTATTTTGATCCCATTTCACATAGTTCAACATCTTTGTCATATCTGCATCTGTTTCTGATTCTTGCTCTGTACTTCATTGAGAGTCTGCCTTTTGCAGTTAGTTGTTTAATT
>NW_022334335.1:0-1230 GCF_002776525.5 Piliocolobus tephrosceles | reverse complement strand
GCCCCTCTCTGAGCTGGCTGAGGCCGGAGCCTCCTCCCCATGTTTGCGGGGAGGTATGGAGGGAGAGGCGCGGGTGGGAACCGGGGCTGTGCTCGCGGGCCGGTGTGAGTTCCGGAGGGCGCGGGCGGGGACGCGGGTTCGGCGGGCCCTGCACACGGAGCAGCCGCCGGCCCAGGGCAGTGAGGGGGCTTGGCACCCGGGCCAGCAGCTGCGGAGGTTTACCTTGCAGCTCACAGTGACGTTTTCTGGATTTTAAAAAACAGTGCTTTTTTTTTTTTTCTAAATCTGCTGGCCCTTTTGCTTTTAGCAGCCACAGACTTCTTGGCCTCTCAAAGACCTGGATGCTTGAAACTTCTAAAGAGAGACTGCTTTCAGCTTCTTCTTACTAGCAGCCAGGTGTGAACATGTAGCTCCAATTATCTCTCTGCTTGCTTCAGCCTGCTGGTGCTTAATTAGGTGCTTATCCTAACACCTTAGAACATACTTTCTGTAGATGATTTAATTCCAATAAGCATATATGCTTTTCCTAAGAGTTTCTTCAGCTTTTCAAAACTTCCCTGTAAATGAGGCCTTGTAGGCCGTTTTCTTGCTCTGACCCTCACCTTCTGTTCAGCGCAGAAACAGCATCCATTGCTGTTATGCAATGGATAAAATTGTATAACAATGGTCATGGTTCCATATTTTTATTTATTTGAGACGGAGTCTCGCCTTCTCCCAGGCTGGAGTGCAGTGGTGCGATCTCGGCTCACTGCAAGCTCCGCCTCCCGGGTTCACACCATTCCCAAGTAGCTGGGACTATAGGCGCCCACCATCTCGCCTGGCTAATTTTTTGTATTTTTAGTAGAGATGGGGTTTGCCGTGTTAGCCAGGATGGTCTCGATTTCCTGACCTCGTGATACACCCGCCTCCGCCTCCCAAAGTGCTGGGATTATAGGTGTGAGCCACCGCGCCCTGCCAAGACTTTTATAAATTGCCAGACTGCATTGCATAAACCAAGTACCAATAGAGAGGTGACCTTTCAAATTACTGGCACAACAGGAGCCAAGATCAGAAAGCTCCAACTTAAAACAAACGCTGACAAGAAATCCGACAGAAATGACTTCTGTGTCTGGTCAAGGTAACATAACATGACATATTGTAAAGCGCATTTGGCTTTTTAGTTAGAATTGTTTATAAAGATTTAACTGCTTTAGAAAATATAAATCTGAAGATTTGTGGTATTTGGGTTTA
>NW_022334334.1:0-1279 GCF_002776525.5 Piliocolobus tephrosceles | reverse complement strand
AAACAAAATACATCTATCATTGTTTAATTAAAATAAATAAAAAAAAACAGTTTGACAATATTATATTTTGTGTTGCAATTTGACTTATAAAAAAATGATTCTTTACATATGGTCACACTCCAATAAATATTTATTGCACTATATTATAACATTTTTTCATTAAACTTTCAAATTTTGAAATACTAAAATGAAAAGATGCGTATATAAATTACACTTTTTTTTAATTAAAAATAATCTTTAAGTTTACATACACAATATATTAACAATAATTAAAATATCAGTGATAATTAGATATTATCAAAAAAAAAAAAAAATTAAATAGAAAACATAAAATAGTAATACATATATGTATACATTTTTATTTATGTTTAAATATAAAATTTTATTAGATTATGTAATGCATTTTGTATAAATTGTATTTTGTGGATGCTGGAATAGTTATACACATATAAGTATGTATTACGACCGACCATATGTGCATTAATATACCAAAAAAATAAAGGGAGACAGGAAAAAACACCATTCACAAAAAAAAAAAAAAACTTATTTGCACGTATGTAGTATATATATTGTATATTTTTTTTTTATATTTTAAAAAAAATATATTTAAATTAAAGCACAAAATAAAATATCACATTTATATATTAAATAAAATTTTAATACACACTATTTTTAGTTATAATTCATTTAACGTATTTTTCTCGTATAATTTCATAATGACATAATTACATATATAATTTATATTAAAAATATAAAAATTACAACACAGTATTTAAAAAAAAAATAAAAATAAATAACAATAACAAAAATTAAGACGTCTTATATATTGTATTAGTAAATATAAGTGTTTACTCTTTTTTTAAAAGCTATAAAATATATGTTATTACGCCTATTTTAATAAGATATACACAATGGTTTTATTGAACTAATATTATGTATACACATTAATAATCTATTTTTTAAACTATTTAAGTAAACTATTAAGTTTATTTTATTTACATTATTATAATAAATGTAAGCACAAATTACAACGCGTAAATTAAATGTGCTAGTTTTATGTTATGTTTTATTTGGTCTATGTTGGTTATAAATGTGTGTATAACAAAGAAACATAAACTTTACAATCGTGTAAAAAGTTATAACATACTAAACACGTATTAATGAAATGTTTAGAATTAACATAACATTTGATACAGTTGTATGTAACAAATTTTGTTTTTATAACTTAAATTAAAAAAAAAAATAAGAAGAAACAAATAAATATCTATGCATATATAAA
>NW_022334333.1:0-18759 GCF_002776525.5 Piliocolobus tephrosceles | reverse complement strand
ATAGCTTTGCAGATTCCATGGAAACAATGTTAGTAAGGTGCTGCATGTAAAGAAAGGTGTAACTTCGTGAGATGAATTCACACATCACAAAGAAGTTTCTCAGAAAGCCTCTTTCTAGTTTTTATCTGAGGATATTTCCTATGCCACTATAGGTTTCTATGCAATCCAAAATATTCCTTCTCAGATTCCTCAAAAAACAGTGCTAAAAAACTGATCCATCAAAAGAATTGTGTCATCTATGAGATGAATTAAGACATCACAAAGCGTTTTCTCAGAAAGCTTCTTTATAGTTTTCATCTGAGTATATCTCCTTTGTCACTATAAGCTTCAAAGTGCTCCGAAATATTCCATTGTGTATTCCAGAAAAATAGTGTAGGAAAACTGCTCTATGAAAAGAAAAGTGTAACTCTGTGAGATGAATTCACACATCGCAAATAACTTTCTCAGAAAGCTTCTTTCTAGTTTTTATCTGAGGATATTTCCTTTTTCATCATGTGCCTCAATGTGCTCGTGAATATCACTTTGCAGATTCCACGAAAATAGTGTTAGCACACTGCTCCATAAAAGAAAGGTGTAAATCTGTGAGACGAATTCACACATCACAAAGCAGTTTCTCAGAAACCTTCTTTTTGGTTTTTGTTGGAGAATATTTCCTTTTTCACCAGAGGCTTCAATGCTCTGCCAAATATCCTATTGCAGACTACACGAAAACAGTGTTATCAAACTGCTAAATGAAAACCACAGTGTAACTCTGTGAGATAAATTCACACATGATGAAGCAGTTTCTCAAAAGTCCTCTTTCTAGTTTTTAATTGAGGATATTTCCTTTGTCACCATAGGCTTCAATATGATTGAAAATATCCCTTTTCAGATTCCACGAAAACAGTGTTACCAAACTGTTACATGAAAAGAATGGAGTAACTCTGTGAAATGAATTCACATATCACAAAGGTGCTTCTTTCTAGTTTTTTCTGAGTATATTTCCTTTTTCAGCATATTAATCAATGTGCTCCCCAAAATCCCATAGCAGATTATTCGAAAAAAGTGTTAGCAAACTTCTCAGTGAAAAGAGCAGTGTAACTCTGTCAAATGAGTTCACGTACCACAAAGCAGTTTCACAGAATGCTTCCTTTTGGACTTTTATCTGTGGATATTTCCTTTGTCACCATAGGCTTCAATGCACTCCCAAATATCCTATTGCAGATTGCATGAAAACTGTGACATCAAAATGCTCATTGAGAAGAATGGTGAAACTCTGTAAGATGAATTTGAAAGATGAATTCACACATCACAAAGCTGTTTTTCAGAAGGCTTCTTTCTAGTTTTCATGTGAGGAATGTTCATTTTTCACGGTAGGTATCATAGGGCTCTGGAATATGCCATTGCAGATTCCATGAAAACAGTGTTAGCAAAATGCTCCAGGAACAGAAAGGTATTACTCTGTGAGATGAATTCACACATCACAAAGAGCTTTACCAGAGAGGCTCTTTCTAGCTTTTATCTGAGGATATTTAATTTGTCAACATAGGCTTCAATGCGATCCAAAATATCCCTTCTCAGATTCACCAAAAACACTGCTAAGAAACTGTTCCATGAAGAAAATCGTGAAACTCTGTGAGATGAGCTAACACATCAGAAAGTGGTTTCTCAGAGAGCTTCTTTGTAGTTTTCATATGAGGATATTTCCTTTTTCACCATATGTCTCAAAGCACTCTCAAGTATCCATTTACAGATTCCAAGAAAACAGTGTTATCAAACTGTTCAACAAAAAGAACAGTGTAACTCGATAAGATGAATTCACACATCACAAAGCAGTTTATCGGGAAGTTTCTTTCTACTTTATAACTGATTATATTTCCTTTGTCACCATAGGCTTCAAATCAATTCAAAATATACCTTCTCAGATTCCCCAACAAGACTGCAACCAAACTGTTCCATGAAAAGTAAGGTGTAGTACTGTGAGATGAATACACACATCACAAAGCAGTTTCTCAGAAAGCTTCTGTTTGGTTTTTTATCTGAGAATATGTCCTTTGTCACCATAGGCTTCAATGCCCTCCCAAATATCCTGTAGTAGATTACATGAAAACAGTGTTATCAAACTGCTCATTGAAAGAAACGGTGTAATTCTGTGAGATGAATTCACATATCACAAAGCAGTTTCTCAGAAAGCTTATTTCTAGTTTTTATCTGAGGATATTTCCTTTGACACTATAGGCCTGAAGGCATTCCCAAATGTCCCATTGCATATTCCATGAAAACAGTTTTGGCAAACTGCTCCCTGAAAATAATGGTGTAACTCAGTGAGATGAACTCAGACATCACAAAGACTTTCCTCAGAAACCTTCTTTCTAGTTTTTAACTGAGGATATTGTCACCAGAGGCTTCAATGTGATCCAAAATATCCATTCTCAGATTTCCCAAAAACAGTGCTTCCCAACTGCTCAATGAAAAATATTGTGTAACTCTGTGAGATGAATTATCACATCACAAAGCAGTTTCCCAGAAAGCTTTTTTCCAGTTTTTATATGAAGATATTTTGTCACCATAAGCTTCAATGCACTCCAAATATCCCATTGCAGATTCCAAGAAAAATGTGTCAGCAAACTGCTCACTGAAAAGAACGGTGTGACTCTGAGATGAATTCACACATCACAAGGATCTTTCTCAGAAAGCTTCTTTCTACTTCCTCTCTGAGTATATTTCCATGTCACCATAGGCTTCAATGTGATCCAAAATATCCCTTATCAGATTTACCAAAAACTGTGCTACCATACTGATCCATGAAAAGAATCGTGTAATTCTGTGAGATGAATTAACACACCTTAAAGTGGTGTCTCAGAAAGCGTCTTTCCATTTCCTCTCAGAGGATATTTCCTTTACCACCATAGGCCTCAGAGTACTCCCAAATATCCCATGGCAGATTCCACACAAACAGTGTTTGCAAACTGCTCCATGAAAAGTAAGGTGTAACTCTATGAGATGAATTCACACATTATAAAGCAATTTCTTAGAAAGTTTCTTTTCGGTTTTCATCTGAGTATATTTCCTTTGTCACCATAGGCTTCAATGCAGTCCGAAATATCCTATTGCAGATTCCAGGAAAACAGTGTTATCAAATTGCTCAATGAAAAGAGCGGTGTAACTCTGTGAGATAAAATCACACATCACAAAGCAGTTTCTCAGAAAGGTTCCTTCTAGTTTTTGCCTGAGGATACTTCCTTCTTCACTGTAGGCATCAATGCATACCCAAATATTCCTTTTCAGATTCCGGGAAAACAGTGTTAAGCAAACTGCTCCATGAAAAGAAAGGTGTAACACTGTGAGGTGAATTCACACATAACAAAGAACTTTCTCAGACAGCTTCTTTCTACTTATAATCTGAGGAGATTCTCTTTGTCACCAAACCATACCCTCTCAGACTGACCAAAAACTGGGCTAGCAAGCTGCACCAAGAAAAGAATCGTGTAACTCTGTGAGATGAATTCACAAATCACAAAGCAGTTTCTCAGCAGGTTTCTTTCTAGTTTTTGTCCGAGGATACTTCCTTTGTCACCACAAGCTTTAATGCGCTCTGAAATATCCCATAGCACATTCCAAGGAAACAGTGTTCACAAATGGCTCAATGAATAGTGTAACCCAAAGAGATGAATTCACACATCACAAAGCAGTTTCTCAGAAAGCTTCTTTTTGTTTTTTATCTGAGAATATTTCCTTTGTCACCATAGGCTTCAATGCACTCCCAAATGTCCTATAGCAGTTTCTACGAAAACAGTGTTATCAAACTGTTCAACCTAAAGAATGGTGTAACTCTGTGAATTGAAATTACACATCACAAAACTCTTTCTCAGAAAGGTTCTTTCTTGATTTTATCTGAAGATCCTGCCTTCTTCACCATATTCCTCAATGCATTCCCAAATATCTCTTTGCAGATTCCAGGAAAACAGTCTTAGCACACTGCTCTGTGAAAAGAAAGGGTTAAATTGGTCAGATGATTTCACACAACACAAAGAACTTTCTCAGAAAGCTTCTTTCACCTTTTTTTTTTTTCAGAGGATATTTCGTTTGTCACCATACACGTCAATGCGATCCAAAATATCCCTTCTCAGATTCCCCAAAAACACTGCTACCAAACCGCCCCATGAAATTAAAACTGTATCTCTGTGAGATGAATTCACACATCGCAAAGCAGTTTCTCACAAAGTTTCTTTCTAGTTTTTATCTGAGAATAATTCTTTTTCATTATAGACCTCAATGTGGTCCCAAATATCCCTTTATAGATTCCACAAGAACATTGTTAGCAAACTGCTCTATGAAAACAAAAGTGTATCTCTGTGAGATGAATTCAGATATCACCAAAGACTTTCTCAGAACGTTTCCTTCTAGTTTTTATCTGAGTATAATTTCTTGTCACCCTAGACTTCAATGCTTTCCAAAATATCCCTACTCAGATTCCCCAAAAACACTACTAAAAATTTGACCATGAAAATAATTGTGTAACTCTGGGAGATGAATTGTCACATTACAAAGCAGTTTCTCAGAAAGCTTCTTTCCAGTTTTTATGTGAGGATATTTCCTTTGTCACCATAAGCTTCAATGTGCTCCAAAATATCCCATTGCAGATTCCTAGAAAACAGTGTTAGCAAACTGCTCAATGAAAACAACAGTGTAACTCTGTGAGATAAATACACACATCACAAAGAAGTTTCTCATAAAGTTTCTTTCTAGTTTGAATCTGAGGATAGTTCCTTTTTTATCCTTAGGCCTCTGTGCACTCCCAAATATCCCTTTGCAGATTCCAGGAAAACAGTGATAGCAAACTGCTCCATGAAAAGGAAGTTGAAACTCTGTGAGATGAATTCACACATCCCAAATAAGTTTCTCTGAAAACTTCTTTCTAGTTTTAATCTGAGGATATTTCCTTTGACCCCATAGGCTTCAATGCGATCCAAAACATCCATTCTCACATTCCCGAAAAACAGGGCTACCAAAGTGCTCCATGAAAGGAAAGGTGTATCTCTGTTAGATGATTTCAGAAATCACAGCAAAGTTCCTCAGAAATCTGGTTTCTAGTTTTTGTCTCAGGATAATTCCTTTGTCAGCATAAACTTCAGTGTACTCTGTGTTAGCAAACTGACCAATGAACACAACAGTGTAATTCTGTGAGATGAATTCACACATAAAAAAGCAGTTTCTCAAAAAGCTATTTTCTTATTTTCTTCTGAGGATATTTCCTTTGTCACCATAGACTTCAATACACTCCCAAATATCCTATTGCAGACTCCAGGAAAACAGTGTCATCAAAAGGCTCAGATGAAAGCATGATGTAGCTCTGTGAGATGAAGAATTCACCCATCACAAAGCAGTTTCTCAGAAGGCTTCTTTCCAGTTTTTATCTGAGTATATTTCCATTTTCACCAAAGGCCTCAATGCGCTCCCAAATCTCCCTTTGCATATTCCACGAAATAGTGTTAGTGAACTACTCCCTGAAAAGAAAGCTGTAACCTGTGAGATGATATCATATATCACAAAGAGTTTCCTCAGAAAGCTCCTTTCTAGTTTTTATCTGAGGATATTTCCTTAGTCACCATAGGCTTCAATGTGATCCAAAATATCCCTTCTCAGGTTCCCCACAAACAGTGCTACCAAACTGATTCATGAAAAGAACCATGTAACTATGTGAGATAAATTATCTCATCACAAAGTGGTTTCTCAGAAAGCTTCTGTTTGGTTTTCCTATGGGGATATTTATTTTGTCACCATCTTCTTCATTGCACTCCCAAATATACTATTGTAGACTCCACAAAAACAGTGTTATCAAAAGGTTCAAAGAAAAGCACAGTTTAACTCTGTGAGATGAATTCATCAATCACATAGCAGTTTCTCAGAAAGTTTCTTTCTAGTTTTTACCCAAGGATATTTTCTTTTAACTATAGGCCTCAATGCTCTCCCAAATATTCCTTTGCTGTTTCCTTGAAAAGAGTGTTAGCAAATTGAACCATGAAAAGTAAAGTGTAACTCTGTGAGACGAATTCACACATCACGAACAGTTTCTCAGAAAGCCTCTTTCTAGTTTTTATCTGAGGATAATTCCTTTTACACCATAGGCCTCAATGCGCTCCCAAATATGCCTTTGCAGATTGCACGAAAACAGTGCTAGCAAACTGCTCCATGAAAAGAAAGGTGTAACTCCTTGAGATGAATTTACACATCACAAGGATCTGTCTCAGAAACCTTCTTTCTAGTTTTTATCTGAGGATATTCCCTGTATCATCATAGGCTTCAATGTGATCCATAATATCCTATTGCACATTCCAAGAAAACGGTGTTATCAAACTGCTCAATGAAAAGCACAGTGTAGCTCTGTGAGATGAAGTCACACATCACAGAGCAGTTTCTCAGAAAGCTTCTTTCTAGTTTTTATCTGAGGATATTTCCCTTTTTACCATAGGCCTCAATGAGCACCCAAATATCCCTTTGCAGATTCTATAAAAATAGTGTTAGCAAACTGCTCCATGAAATGACGGTTGTAACTCTGTGTGATGAATTCTCACATCACAAAGAACTTTCTCAAAAATGTTTTTCCTACTTTTTTTTCGGAGAATATTTTCTTTGTCACCATAGACTTCAATTCAATCCAAAATATCCCTTTTCAGATTCCCCAAAAGCAGTGCTACCAAACTGCTCCATGAAAGGTATTGTGTAACCCTGAGAGATGAATTCACCAACTATAAAGTGGATTCTCGGAAAGCTTTTTTTCTAGTTATTTCTGACTATATTTATTTTGTTACAATAAGCTTCAGAGTGCTCTGAAATATTCCATTGTAGATTCCAAGAAAACAGTGCTGGCAAACTGCTGAATGAACAGTATAACTGTCTGAGCTGAATTCACACATCACAAAGCAGTTTCTCAGGAAGTTTCTTTCTAGTTTATATCTGATTGTATTTACTTTGTAACCATAGGTTCAAATGCCATTCAATATATCCCTTCTCAGATTCACCAAAAAGAGTCTACCAAACTGTTCCATGTAAAGAATCTTGTAACTGTGTTAGATGAATTAAAACATCACAAAGTCGTTTCTCAGTAAGCTTCTTTGTAGTTTTTATCTGAGTATATTTCCTTTGTCACCGTAAGCTTCAATGCGCTCTGAAATATCTGATTGCAGATTCCAAGAAAACAGAGTAAGCAAACTGCTTAATGCAAAGAACAGTGTAACTATGTGAGATGAATTCACACAACACACGCAGTTTTTCAGAATACATCTTTCTAGTTGTTAGGTGAGGATATTTCCTTTTTCACCCTAGACCTCAATGCACTCCCAAATATCCCTTTTCAGATTCCAGGAAAACAGTGTTAGCAAACTGCTCCATGAAAAGAATCATGTATCTCTGTGAAATGAATTAACACTTCACAGAGAAGCATCTTAGAAAGCTTCTTTCTGGTTTTTATGTTAGGATATTTCCTTTGTCAAAATAGGCTTCAATGCAATCCAAAATATCCCTTCCCAGGTTCCCCAAAAAGAGTGCTACCAAACTGCTCCATGAAAATAATCGTATAACTGTGAGGTGAATTCGCAAATCACAAAGCAGTTTCTCAGAAATCTTCTTTCTAGTTTTTGTCTGAGGATATTTCCTTTTTCACCATAGGCCTCAATATTCCTTTGCAGTTTCCACAAAAACAGTGTTAGCAAATTGCTAGATGAAAATAACAGTGTAAACCTGTCAGGTGAATTGACATATCAGAAAGCAGTTTCTCAGAAAGCTTCTTTTAGGTTTCTGTCTGAGGATATTTCCTTTGTCACCAAAGGCTTCAATGCTCTCCCAAATATCCTATTGCAGATTCCATGAAAACAGTGTTAGCAAACTGCTCCAAGAAATGAATGAATCGTGTAACTCTGTGCAGTGATTTCACTCATCACAAAGAAGTTTCTCAGAAGGCTTCTTTCTAGTTTTTATCTGAGGATATTTCCTTTGTCAAAATAGGCTTCAATGCAATCCAAAATATCCCTTCTCAGATTCCCCAAAAACAGTGCTGCCAACTGCTGCATGATAAGAATGGTGTAACTCTGTAAGATGAATTTAAACATTCCAAAGATGTTTCTCAGAAAGCTTCTTTCTGATTTTTATCTGAGGATATTTCCTTTTTCACCATATTCCTCCATGTGTTCCGGAATATCCCACTGCAGATTCCACAAAAAAAAAGTGTTAGCAAACTACTCAATGAAAAGAATGGCAAAATCCTGTGAGATGAATTCACACATCCCAGAGAAGTTTCTCAGAAAGTTTCTGTCTAGATTTTACTGAGGATACTTGTTTGGTCTCCATAAGTTTCAATGCTATCCAATATATCCCTTCTCAGATCCCCCCAAAACAGTATTACCAAACTGTGCCATGAAAAATGAGGTGTAACTCTTTGAGATAAATTCAAAAATCAGAAAGCAGTTTCTCAGAAAGTTTCAATCTAGTTTTTGTCTGAGGACATTTCCTTTGTCACCATAAGCATCAATGCACTTGAAAATAACCCATTGCAGATTTAAAGAAAACAGTTTTAGGAAACAGCTCAAAGAATAGAACAGTGTAACTCTGTGAGATGAATTTACACATCACAAAGCAGTTTCCCAGAAAATGCTTTTAGGTTTTTGTCTGAGGATATTTCCTTTGTCACTATAGGCTTCAAGGAACTCCCAAATATCCTGTTTCAATGCGATCCCAAATATCCCTTCTCAGATTCCCCAAAAGCAGTGCTACCAAACTGATCCACTAAAACAATCGTGTAACTCTGTGAGATGAATTCACAAATCACAAAGAAAGTTCTCGGAAAGATTCTTTCTAGTTTATATCTGAGAATATTTTCTTTGTCATCATAGACTTCATGCACTCCCAAATATCCTATTGCAGATTCCACGAAAACAGTGTTAACAAACTGCTCAATGAAAAGAATGGTGTAAGTCTGTGAGATGAATTCACACATCAAAATGCAGTTTCTCAGAAAGCTTCTTTCTAGTTTTTAATCTGAGGATATTCACTTTTTTACTATAGACCTCAATATGTTTTCAAGTATTCCTTTGCAGATTCCACAAAAACAGTTTTGGGAAACTGCGCCATGAAAAGAAAGGTGTAACTCTGTTAGATGAATTCACACATCACAAAGAACTTTCTTAGGAAGTTTCTTTCTAGTTCTTTACTGAGGATATATACTTTATCACCATAGGCTTCAATGTGATCCAGAATATCCCTTCTCAGTTTCCCTGAGAACTGTGCTAACAAAACGCTCCATGAAAAGAATCATGTATCCGTGTGAGATGAATTAAAACACTGAAAGTGTTTCCTCAGAAAGCATCTTTCTAGTTTTTATATTAGGGTATTTCCTTTGTCACCTTAAGCTTCAGTGTGCTTTGGAATATCCCTTTGGAGATTCCACAAAAACAGTGTTAGCAAACTGCTCAATGAAGATGATGGCGCATCTCTGTGAGATGAATTCACACATCACAAAGCAGTTTCTCAGAAAACTGCTTTTTGGTTTTTAACTGAGGATTTTTCCTTTGCTTCCAGAGGCTTCAATATACTTCCAAATATCCTATTGCATATCCCACAAAAACAGTGTAACCAATCTGCTCAATTTAAACAATGATGTAACTATGTGAGATGAGTTCATAAATCACAAAGAACTTATTCAGAAAGCTTCTTTCTAGTTTTTATCTGAGGATATTTCCTTTTCATCCTAGGCCTCAATGTAATCCAAAATATTCCTTCTCATATTCCCCAAAAACAGTGCTACCAAACTGATCCATAATGAAAATCATGTAACTCTGTGAGATGAATTAGCACCTCACAAAGCAGTTTTTCAGAAAGCTTCTTCCTAGTTTTTATATGACCATATTTCCTTTGTCACCTTAAGCTTCAAAAGACTCCAAAATGTCCCTTTGGAGATTCCAAGAAAACCGTGTTACCAAACTGTTCAATTAAAACAACAGTGTAACCCTGTGAGATGAATTCACACATCACAAAGCAGTTTCTCATAATGTTTCTTTCTAGTTTTTATCTGTGGATATTTCCATTTTCACCATAGGCCTCAATGCCCTCATAATATCCCTTTGCAAATTCCACGAACATAGTGTTTGTAAACTGCTCCATGAAAAGAAAGGTGTTACTCTGTGATATGAATTAACAAACCACACAGAAGTTTCTCAGACACCTTATTTCTTGATTTTATCTGAGGAAATTTCCTTTGTCATGATAGGATTCAATGCAGTCAAATTTATACCTTTTCAGTTACCCCAAAAACAGTGCTACCAAACTGCTCTGTGAAAAGAATTATATAACTCTGTGAGATGAATGCAGAAATCAAAAACCAGTTTCTCAGAAAGTTTGTCTTTGTTTTTATCTCAGGATATGTCCTTTTGAACCATCTTCTTTAATGAACTCTCAAATATTCTATGGCAGATTCCATGAAAACAGTGGTATCAAACAGTTCAATGAAAAGAACGGGGTAACTCTGTGAGATGAATTCACACATTGCAAAGCAGTTTCGTAGAAAGCTTCTTTCTAGTTTTTATCTGAAGACATTTCCTTTTTTACCATAAGCTTCAATGTTATCCAAATTATCCTTTTGCAGATTCCAAGAAGTGTTAGCAGACTGATCAATGAAAAGAACAGCATAACTCTGTGAGACGAATTCACACATCTGAAAGCAGTTTCTCAGAAAGCTTCCTTCTAGTTTTTATCAGAGGATATTTCTTTTCTCATTATAGGACTCAATGTGCTCCCAAATATCCCTCTGCAGATTCCAGGAAAACAGTGTTAGCAAACTTCTCCATGAAAAGAAACTTGCAACTCTGATAGATGAATTCACACATCTCAAAGAGCTGTCTCAGAAATCTTCTTTCTAGATTTTATCAGAGGATATTTCCTTTGTCACCAAAGGCTTCAACGCGATCCAAAATATCCCTTCTCAAAATCTGTAAAAGCAGTGCTATCAAACTGATCCATGAAAAGAATCATGTAACTCCAGGAGATGAATTCACAAATCACAAGGCAGTTTCTCAGAAAATTTCTTTCTAGTTTTTGTCTGATGACTTTTATTTTTTCACAAGAAGCTTCAATGTGCTCTGAAATATGCCATTGTAGATTAAAAGAAAACAGTGTTTGCCAATGGCTCAATGAAAAGAACAGTGAAGCCATGTGATTTGAATTCACACATCATGAAGCAGTTTCTCAGAATGTTTCTTTCTAGTTTTTATACGAAGATAGTTCTTTTTTGACTATAGGCCTCAATGTGCTCCCAAATATCCCTTTGAAGACTCCATGAAAACAGTGTTAGCAAACTGCTCTATGAAAAAAAAGGTGTAGCTCTGTGAGACGAATTCACACATCACAAGGCACTTTCTCAGAAAGCTTCTTTCTAGTTTTCATCTGAGAGTATTTCCTTATTCATCCTAGGCCTCAAGGCATTCCCGAATATTATTTGCATATTCCATGAAAACAGTGTTAGCAAACTGCTCCATGAAGAGAAAGATTTAACACTGTGAGATGAATTAACACATCACAAATCGGTTTCTCAGAAATGTTCTTTCTAGTTTTTAACTGAGGATATTTCCTTTGTCACCATAGGCTTCATTGGGGTACATAATATCCCTTATAAGATTCCCCAAAAACAGTGCTACCAAATTGCTCCATGAAAAATTGTATGTACCTCTGTGAGATGAATTCACAAATCACAAGTTGGTTTCTCAGAAAGCTTCATTCCAGTTTTCATCTGAGAATATTTCTTTTTTTTACTGTGGACCACCATGTGCTACCAAATATCCCTTTGCAGATTCCACGAAAACAGTGTTAGCAAACTGCTCCATTAAAAGCAAGGTGTAACTCTGAGATGAATTCACACAACACAAAGGAGTTATCAGAAACTTTCACTCCAGTTTTTACCTGAAGATATTTCCTTTTATAACCTTTGCCTCCATCCGCTCCTGAATATCCCTTTGCATATTTCACATAAACAGTGTTACCAAACTGCTCAATGAAAAGAAAGATTTAACTCCATGAGATGTAGTCACACATCACAAAGTAGTTTCTCAGAAAGCTTCTTTCTAGTTTTCATCTGAGGGTATTTCCTTTTTCACCATAGGCTTCTCTGCGCTCTGAATATTCCTTTGTAGATTCCACAAAAACAGGGTTGCCACATTGCTCAATGAAAAGAGTAGTTTACTTCTGTGAAATGAATTCATGCATCACAAAAGTATTTCTCTGAGAGCCCCTTTCTAGTTTTATATGTGCATGTTTACCTTTCCACCACTAGACACAATGTGCTCCAAAATATCCCTTCTCAGTTACCACAAAACTGTGATGCAAAACTGCTCAATCAACAAATAGTTTATCTCCATGTACTAAATTGAAGGATCAGTATTTTCAGGATAAGTATTAGATGTTGGGAAAAAATAAACACTATTCAACAAGAGTCAACAGTTATTTTGGCTGAGCACCAGCTTACCATTGCCACTGCATCTTTACACTTATGACATATGAAGTTGTCTGTTCCCAGGTAGAAAATGAACAATTTGCACAGTGGTCTGCGGAGTCACCTTCAAAGACTGGACCTTTGCTGTGACTATTGGAGTACCAGTGGTTTTAGCTTTAGAAACTCAAAGAAATTTGCTTAGGTAGCTTTTGGAGGGGCATTATACCTTGGTAACATAATCTTAAATGGGAGAAAAATCTACTTATGTTAGAAGCTTGCACATTGGCATTTCTTAAGGCAGTCATCCTTGGTTTCTCCATAACATCAGCTTTTAGAGAATGGAATGATTTGGAGTTGCAATTAAAATCCTGAGCAGAATCCCTTGTAGGATGTTTCATTACATAACTGCAAAGACAGCAAAAAAAAGATAAGCAATTCAAGCTCTCTACCTTATTTCACCTTCTCTAATGTGACCTGCCAGTTCTTCAATAAACTTTTCTCCTTTCAAAAAAAAAAAAAAAAAACAAATAGTTTATCTCTATTAGATTAATACACATATGACAAAACAGCTTCTCAAAAACCTTCTCTCCAGTTTTTAACTGAAGATATTTTCTTTTTCAACAGAGGCTTCTATGAGCTCCCCAAAATCCCCTTTTAGATTCCACAAAAACAGTGCAACCAAACTGTTCAATGAAAAGAAAAGAGTAACTCCGTGAGATGAATTCACACATCAAAAAGAACTGTCACAGAAAACTTTCTTCTAGTTTTTATCTGAAGATATTTCCTTGGTCTCCATAGGCTTCAATGTGATCCAAAATATCCCTTCTCACATTCTCCATAAACAGTGCTACCAAACTGCTCCATGAATAGAATCGTGTACCTCTGTGAGTTGAATTCATGAATCACAAAGCAGTTTCTCAGGAAGCTTCCTTCTAGTTTTTGTCTGAGGATAATTCCTTTGGCACTACAAGCTTCAATGCACTACAAAATATTCCACTGCAGTTTTCAAGAAAAGAGTGTTAGCAAACTGCTCAATGAAAAGAAAGGTGTAACTCTGTGGGATGAATGCACACAACACAAAGCAGTTTCTCAGAAAGCTTGTTTCTAGTTCTTATCTGAGGATATTTCCATTTTATCCATAGGCCTCCATACGCTCCCAAATATCCCTTTGGAGATTCCATGAAAACAGTGTTAACACACTGCTCCATGGAAATAAAGGTGGAACTCTGTGAGATGAATTCACACGTCACAAAGAACTTTCTCAGAAAGCTTCTTTCTAGCTTTTATCTGAGGATATTTCCTATGTCACATTAGGCTTCAATGTGATCCAAATTATCCCTTCTCAGATTCCCAAAAACAGTGCTTTCAAAGTAATCCATAAAAAGAATCATTTAACTCTGTCAGATGAATTCAGACAACACAAAGCAGTCTCTCGGAAAGATTCTTTTTGTTTTTTATCTGAAGATATTTCCTTTGTCACCATATTCTCCAATGCGCTCCCGAATATCCTATTGCAGTTTCCAGCAAAACAGTGTTGTCCAATTGCTCAATGGAAAGGACAATGTAACTCCTTGAGATGAATGCACATGTCACAAAGCATTTTCTCAGAAAACTTCTTTCTAGTTTTTATGTGAGGATATTTCTTTCTTCACTATAGTCCTCAATGTGCTCCCAAATATTCCTTTGCAGATTCCATGAAAAGAGTGTTACCAAATCGCACCATGAAAAGAAAGGTGTAACTCTGTGAGATGAATTCACACATCACAAGAACTTTCTTAGAATGCTTTCTAGTTTTTATTTGAGTGTATTTCCTTAGTCACCATAGGCTTCAAAGCAAACCAAAATATCTCTTCTCACTCTCTCCAAAAACAGTGCTACCAAAGTGATAAATGAAAAGAATAGTGGAACTCTATGAGATGAATTAACCAATTTCAAAACGGGTTCTCAGAAAGCTTCTTTCTAGTTTTTGCATGAGGATATATCCTTTGTCACCAAATCAAAAGCACTTTCTCCGAAAGTTTCCTTTTAACTTTTGTCTGAGGATATTTCCTTTTTCACAATAAGCTTCAATGTGCTAAGAAATACCCCATTGAAGATTCCAAGAAAACTGTGTTAGCCAACTGTTCAGTGAAAAAAACAGTGTAACTCTGAGCTGAATTCACACATTAAAAAACGGTTTCTCAAAACCTTTTTTTCTCGCTTGTTGCTGAGGATATTTCCGTTTTTGCAGATTCCATGAAAAAAGTGTTAGCAAACTGCTCATTGAAAAGAATGGTGTAACTCTGTGATATGAATTCACTCATCACAAAGGTGTTTCTCAGAAAGCTTCTTTCTAGTTTTTATCTGAGGATATTTCCTTTGTCACCATAGGCTTCAATGCGATCCAACATATCCTTTCTCAGATTGCCCAAAAGCAGTGTTAAGAAACTGTTCCATGAAAAGAATCATGTCACTCCATGACGTGAATTCACTAATCACAAAGAAGTTTCTCAAGAAAGGATCCTTCTAGTTTTTCTCTGTGTATATTTCCTTTGTCACCATAGGCTTCAATGGACTCTGAAATATCCCACTGCAGATTACAACAAAACAGTGTTAGCAAACTGCTCAATTAAAAGAACAGTGTAACTCTGTGTGGTGAATTCACATGTCACAAAGCAGTTTCTCAGAAGCTGATTTCTAGTTTTCATCTGAGGATATTTCCTTTTTCACTGTAGGCCTCAATGTGCTCCCAAATATCCCTTCGCGGATTCCACGAAAACAGTGTTATCAAACACCTCAATGAAAACCACAGTGTAACCCTGTGACGTGAATTCACACATCACAAAGAAGTTTCTCAGACAGATTCTTTGTAGTTTTTATCTGTGGATATTTCCTTTTTCACTATATGCACCAATGCACTCCCAAGTATCCCTTTGTAGATTCCTTGAAAACAGTGTAAGCAAAATACTCAATGAAAAGAACAGTGTAATTCTGTGAGATGAATTCATGCTTCACAAAGGAATTTCTCAAGAAGCATTTTTCTAACTTTAATCTGAGATCATTTCCTTTGTCACCATAGGCTTCAATGCGATCCAAAATATGCCTTCTCCTATTCCCCAAAAACAGAGCCACCAAACTGCTCCATGAAAATAATCATGTAATTCTGAGAGATGAATTCATACATCACAAAGAAGTTTCTCAGAAAGCTTCTTCTAGTTTTTGTCTGAGGATATTTCCTTTGTCACCGTAGGTTTCCATTCAAACCAAAATATCCCTTCTCAGATAACCCAAAAACAGTGCTTCCAAACTGCTCCATGAAGAGAATCGTGTAACTCTGAGAGATGAATTCACAAATCATAAAGCAATTTCTCAGAAAGCATCTTTCTAGTTTTTGTCTGAAGATATTTCCTTTGTCAACATAAGCTTCCACATGTTCCAAAATATCATATTGCAGATTCCAAGGAAACAGTGTTGGCAAACTGCTCAATGAGGAAATGAGTGTAACTCTGTGAGATGAATTCATATATTATGAAGCAGTTTTTCAGACAGCATATTTCTGGTTTTAATCTGAGGATATATCATTATTCACCATAGGCCTCAATGCACTCCCAAATAAACCTTTGCAGATTCCAAGAAAACAGTGTTAGGAAACTGCTTTATGAAAAGAAAGGTGTAATGGTGTGAAATAAATTCACACATCACAAAGAAGTTTCTGTATATTTTCTTAGTCATCATAGGTTTCCATGTGATTAAAAATATATCTTCTCAGTTTCCCCAAAAACAGTGCCACTAAATTGCTCCATGAAAGGAATTGTGTAGCTTTGAGAAATGAATTAACACATCACAAGCGGTTTCTCAAAAAGTTCGTTTCAAGTTGTTTTGTGAGGATTTTTTTTCTCACCATAAGCTTCAATGTGCTCCGAAATATCCCACTGCAGACTCCAAGAAAACAGTGTTAGCAAACTGCTGATTGAAAAGAATAGTGTAAATCTCAGAGATGAATTCACACATCACAAAGCACTTTCTCAGAAAGCTTATTTCTAGTTTTTATATAAGGCTATTTCCTTTTTCACCATAGGCATCAATGTGCTTCCAAATAGCCCTTTTCTGATTCCACAAAAACTGTGTTAGCAAACTGTTCCATGAAAAGAGAGGTGTGACACTGTGAGATAAATTCACATATCACATAGAAGGGTTTCAGGAAGCTTCTTTCTAATTTTTATCTGATGATATATCCTTTGTCACCTTAGGCTTCATTGGGATCCAAAATATCCCTTCTCAGATTCCCCAAAAAGAGTGCTACCAAACTGTTCCATGAAAAGAATGGTGTAACTCTGTCAGATAAACTCAGCATCACAAAGCAGTTTCTCAGAAAGATTCTTTCTAGTTTTTATCTGAGGATATTTCCTTTTTCACCATAAGCTTCAATGTGCTCCGAAATACCCATTGCAGATTCCACGATAACAGTGTTAGTGAAGTGGTCCTTGTTAGAAAGAAAGCTGTGTTTCAGTGTGATGACTTCACACATCTCAAAGAACTTTCTCAGAAAGCTTCTTTCTAGTTTTCATCTGAGGATATTGCCTTTATTACCATAGGCCTCAATGCGCTCTCATATATCCCTTTGTAGATTACATGAAAACAGTGTTAGCAATCTCCTCCATGAAAAGAATGGTATAACTCTGTGAGATGAACTCCGATATCACAAAGAAGTTTCTCAGAAATCTTCTATATAGTTTATATCTGAGGATATTTCCTTTTTCACCATATTTCTCACTGAGCTCCTGAATGTCAAATTTCACATTGCATGAAAAAAGTGTTAACAAACTTCTGAATGAAAAGAAAGGTTTAACTTTTTGAGATGAAATCACACATCACAAAGCAATTTCACAGAAGGCTTCTTTTTGGTTTTTATCTGGGGATATTTCCTTTGTCACCATAAGCTTCAATGCAATCCAAAATATTATATTGCAGATTCCATGAAAACAGTGTTAGCAAACTCCTCAAAAAAAAATAACACTATAACTCTGTGAGATGAGTTCACACATCAGAAAGCGGTTTCTCAGAAATTTCTTTTTGGTTATAACTGAAGATATTTCCTTTGTCACCATAGGCTTCAATGCAATCCAAAGTATCCCTTCTCAGATTTCCCAAAAACAGTGCTACCAAACTGCTCCATGAAAGGAAAATTGGAACTCTGTAAGATGAATTCACACATTAGAAAGCAGTTTCTCAGAAAGCTTCTGACTAGTTTTTATCTGAGGATATTTCCCTTGTCAATATAAGCTTCAATGCACTCCAAAAGATCCCATTGTGGATCTTTGTCAATGTAGGCTTCAATGCTTTCCAAAATATCCAATTGCAGATTCCAAGAAAACAGTGTTAGCAAACTGCTCAATGAAAACAACACTGTAACTCTCTGAGTTGAATTCACAAATCACAAAGCAGTTTCTCAGAAAGATTATTTCTAGCTTTTATGTGAGGATATTTCCTTTTTCACCCTAGTACCAAATGCACTCCAAATATTCCTTTACAGATTCCATGAAAGCAGAGTTGGCAATCTTCTTCATGAAAATAAATGTATTAAACTGTGAGATGAATTCACACATCATGAAGAATTTTCTGTGAAAGCTTCTCTCTAGCTTTGATCTGAGGATGTTTCTTTTGTTACCATAGGCTTCGAAGGGATCGAGAATATCCCCTTTCAGATTACCCAATAACAGTGTTACCAAACTGATCCATGAATAGAATCCTGTAACTCTGTGAGATCAATTAACCCACCACAATGTGGTTTCTCAGAAAGAATTTTCTAGTTTTTATATGAGGATATTTCCTTTGTCAACATAAGCTCCGATGCGCTCCAAAATATGTCATTGCAGATTCTAAGAAAACTGTGTTAGCAAACTCCTCAATGAAAAGAACAGAGTAACTGTGAGATGAATTCACACATCACAAAGAAGTTTCTCAGAAGGCTTCTTTCTAGTTTTTGTCTGAGGGTATTTCCTTTTTCACCACAGGCCTCACTGCACTCGCAAATATCTCTTTGCAGATTCCACAAAAATAGTGTTAGGAAACTGCTCCATGAAAAGAAAGGTGTATTGGTCTATATCTCTGTTTTGGTACCAGTACCATGCTGTTTTGGTTACTGTAGCCTTGTAGTATAGTTTGAAGTCAGGTAGCGTGACGCCTCCGGCTTTGTCCTTTTGACTTAGGATTGTCTTGGCAATACGGGCTCTTTTTTGGTTCCATATGAACTTTAAAGCAGTTTTTTCCAATTCGGTGAAGAAACTCATTGGTAGCTTGATGGGGATGGCATTGAATCTATAAAT
>NW_022334332.1:0-1110 GCF_002776525.5 Piliocolobus tephrosceles | reverse complement strand
CATTAATAAGTCAGGAAGCAACAGATGCAGGAGAGGATGTGAATAAAGAGAAACACTTTTACACTGTTGGTAGGAGTGTAAATTAGTTCAACCATTTGGAAGACAGTGTGGCGATTCCTCAAGGATCTAGAACTAGAAATACCATTTGATCCAGCAATCCTATTACTGAGTATATACTCAAAGGATTATAAATCATTCTACTATAAAGACACATGCACACCTATGTTCATTGCAGCACTATTCACAATAGCAAAGACTTGAAAACAATCCAAATGCCCATCAATGTTAGACTGGATAAAGAAAATGTGACACATACACACCATGGAATACTATGCAGCAATAAAAAGGATGGGTTCACGTCCTTTCCAGGAACATGGATGAAGCTGGAAACCATCATTCTCAGCAAACTAACACAGGAACAGAAAACCAAATACCACATGTTCTCACTCAGAAGTGGAAGTTGAATAATGAGAACATATGGACACAGGGAGAGGAACATCACACACTGGGGCCTATCAGAGGTTGGGGGGGCAAGGGGAGGGATGTCATTAGGAGAAATACCTAATGTAGATGATGAGTTGATGGGGGCAGCAAACCACCATGGCACACGCATACCTATGTAACAAACTTCCACGTTCTGCACATGTATCCCAGAACTTAAAGTAAAATAAAAATAAATAAATAAATAAGAAATTGAAAAAAGTCAAGGTAATAAAAACCCCAAAACATAAAAACAAAAAAATAAATCACAAGGAAATTAAAACATACCACCAGAGAAAACCACTGTTACACAAAGGAAGACAGGAAGTAAGGAAGAAAAGAAGACAGGATTGATAAAGCAACTAGTAAATAAACAACAAAATGGCAGTATTGAGTTCTTACCTATAAATGCCAACATTGAATGTAAATGGACTAACTTCTGCAATCAAAAGACATAGAGTCCTTGAGTGGTAATAAAACAAGACCCAACTATATGCTCCTACAAGAAACTCGCTTCATCTATAAAGGCATGCAAAGACTGGAAATAAAGGGATGGAAAAAGATAATCCATGCAAAGGCAAGCAAAAAAGAACAGGAGTAGCTATATTTATATCAGAGAAATAAATTTCA
>NW_022334331.1:0-22413 GCF_002776525.5 Piliocolobus tephrosceles | reverse complement strand
GGGGGAGGGGGGAGGGATTGCACTGGGGAGTTATACCTGATATAAATGATGAATTGATGAGTGCTGACGAGTTGATGGGTGCAGCACACCAACATGGCACAGGTATACATATGTAACAAACCTGCACGTTATGCACATGTACCCTAGAACTTAAAGTATAATAAAAAAAAAAAAGAAATAATAGCATAGTGTACAATAAGCAATCAACATATGCTAATGATTATTAATGCTGTTAATATACATAACAAATGAACATAGTTTTCAACCACTTACAAATATTTCAATATAATTTGGAAATGAATTACAAATTAGACAAAAATAGAGAAAGACTATTGTCCAATAAAATAGCTATTCACAATCAAAAAAAAAAAAAAAAAATCAAATGCCAAAAGGTTAAGGATAAAGAAAGGATTCTAAAAGCAGTAAAAGAAAAGAACAAATATGACATGATGGGGCTGCAATATATTTGGCAGCAGACATTTCAGTAGAAACCTTACAAGTCAGGAGAAAGTGGCATGACATATTTAAGGAATTAAAAAAAGGTATTCTATGAAAATGAAAAGCAAGAAAGAGCAGGAGGAGCTATACTTAAATTATATTTTGTCTGAAAAACTATAGAGACAAAGAGGGTCATTATATAATGATATAGGGTCAATTCTGAAAGAGGATGTAACACCTGTAAATATAATGCACCCATCACTGGAGTACCTTGATATGTAAAGTGAATATATAGGACCAAATGGACCTAATAGATATTTGACAGAACACTTCATTCAACGAGTATGGAATATACATTCTCCTAAGCACATGGATGATTCTCAAAAGTACACCATATGTTAGGCCACAGCACATTTTAAGAAATAAAATAATATGAAATATCTTCTCTTAACAAACTAAACTAAAATCAGAAATCCATAGCAACAGGAATTTTGGAAACTATAGTAACACATGGAAATTAAACAATATGCTCCTGAATGATCAGTGGTCAATGAAAAGATTAAGAGGTAAATTTAAAAATTTCTTGAAACAAATTATAATACAAAAAAGACATTCTGAAAGCTATGAGATATAGTGAAGGCAGTACTGATAGGGTAGTTTATAGCCAAAAGTGTCTACATCAAAAGAGAAGAAAAGCTCAAATCCATAACCTAATCATGCATCTTAAATAAGTGGAAAAAGAAGAGCAAATTAAACCCAAAATTAGTAGAAGACAATAAATACTAAGTTAAGTGTGAAAATAAATAAAATTGAAATGAAGAAAATAATATAAAAGACCAATAAAACAAAAAGCTGGCATTTTGAAAAGGTAAACAAAATATACAAAATTTTAGCCAGACTGAGAAAAAAAGACAAAATGCCCAAATAACTAAAATAGAGATGAAAAGGGAGACATTACAACCAGTACTGCAGAAATACAAAGGAATACAAAGTTGCTATGAGCAACTATATGCCAATGAATTGGAAAATATAGAATAAATCAATAAATTCCTAGGCACATATAGCTTACCAAGATTGAGCCATGAATAAATTGAAAACATAAACATAAATAACAAGTAATGAGATCAAAATCACAATAAAAAGTATTTCAGCCCAAAATGACTGGGTCTGATGGCTTTACTACTGAAGTCTACCAAACATATCCCACTTAAACTATTGTAAAAAATGCAGGCAGAGGGAATACTTGCAAACTAGTTCTAAGAGTTCAGTATTACACTGATACATAAACCACACAAATACAAATAAAGAAATAAATAAATTACAGGTCAATATATCTGATGAATATTGATGCAAAAATCCTCAACAAAATATTACTGAACAGAATGTAAATTTACATTTAAATGATTGTTTATCATCACCAAATGGGTTTAATTCCAGCAATGCAAGGATGGTTCAATATATGCAAATCAATGTGATACATCATGTCAAGAAATGAAAGATAAAAATCATATGATCATTTCAATTGATGCTGAAATAGCATTTGATAAAATTCAGCAATGCTTCATGATGCAAACTCTAAAAAAACTGAGATAGAAGGGACATTTCTCAACAAAATAGGGGCCATATATGACAGACCCACAGCTAGTATTATACAGAATGGGGACAAATTAAAACCTTTTCTCCAAGATCTGAAACAGGACAAGGATGCCCACTATCACAACTGTTATTCAACACAGTACTGGAAGTCCTAACTATAGCAATCAGATGAGAGAAAGCAATATAATACACCCAAATTTAAAAAAAAACAATGTGTCCTTGTTTACAGATAAAATGATCTTATATTTGGAAAAAACTTAAGGATTCCACCAAAAAAAAAAAAATTAGAACTGATCAACAAATTCAGTAAAGTGGCAGAACACAAAAGCAACACACAAAAGTCACTAGCTTTTCTATATGTCAACAGTGAACAATCTGAAATAGAAATAAAAAGTAATCTTATTTTAATAGCTGTAAATAAAATTATATACCTAGAAATTAACCAAAGAAACAAAAGATCTCTACAATTAAAACTATAAAACAAAGTAGTAAGATATTGAAGAGAACAAAAAATAGAAAAATATTCTATGTTCATAAGTTGGAAGAATAAATATTGCTAAAATATTCATACTTCCCAAAAGAATCTACAGAGTCAATGTAATTCTTATCAAAATACTAATGACATTCTTCACAGAATTAAAAAAAGCAATCCTAAAATGTAGACGCAACCACAAAATACACAGAATAGCCAAAACTATACTGAGCAGAAAGTACAAAACTGGAAGAATGACAGTACCTGACGTCAAATTGTCCTACAGAGTTATAGTAGCCAGAACAACATGGTACTCAATAAAAATAGACACATAGACTAATGGAAAAGAATAGATAACTCAGAAACATATCCAGACGTCTGCAGTGAGCTTATTTTTGACAAAGGTGTCAAAAACATACATTGGGAAAAGGACAGTCTTTTAATAAACGCTAAGAAAACTGGATGTCTTTAGGTAGAAGAATGAAAGTAGATTCGTATCTCTCACCACATAAAAAAATCAAATCAAAATAAATTAAAGACTTAAATATAAGCACTCCAACTATGAAAGTTCTAAGGGTAACACTGGGGTAACTGTCCAAGACATTGGACTTGTAAAAGATTTCTTGAGTAATACATCAAAAACACAGTCAACAAAAACAGAAATAAGCAAATGGGACTACTTCAAGGTAAAAATCTTTTGGACAGCAAAGGATATAACCAACAAAGTAAAGAGGCAACCCACAGAATGGGAGAAAATATTTACAAACTATTCATCTGACAAAGGCTTAATAAGCAGAATATATAAGGAGCTCAAACAACTCCATAGGAAAAAATCTAATAGTACAATTAAAATGAGGAAAAGATCTGAATAGATATGTCTCACAAGAAGAAATACAAATGGCAAACAGATATATGAAAAGATGCTCAACATCATTGATCATCCAAGAAATGCATATAAAAACTAGTATGAAATATCATCTCATCACAGTTAAAATGGCTTATCTCCAAAAGACAGATAATAACAAATGCTGGTGAGGATGTGAAAAAAATAGAAGCCTTATACGCTGTTGGTGGGAATCTAAATTAGTACAACCACTATGGAGAAAAATTTGGAGGGTCCTCATAAAACTTAAAATGGAGCTACCAAATGCTCCAGCAATCCCACATTATATATTTATCTGTTGATGAACACTTACGTTGCTTCCAAATCTTGGCTATTGTGAACAATGCTGAAACAAAGATAAGAGCATAGATACCTCTTCCGTATACTGATTTCCTTTCCTATGGTTGTATAAACCAAGCTGTGGGATTGCTGGGTAATATTGTAGCTCTATTTTTAGTTTCTTGAAGAATCTCCAAATTGTTCTCAGTAGTGGTTGTACAATTTATATTCCCACAAATCAGTGTGTGAGGGTTCCACTTTCTTCACATCCTTGCCAGTATTTGTTTTGCCTATCTTTTAAATAAAAGTCATTTTTGCTGGGTGAGATGATATCTTATTATAGTTTTGATTTGCATTTCTCTGAAGATCAAGGAAGTTGAGCATCTTTTCATATGCATGTTTACCACATGCATGTCTTCTTTTGAGAAATGCCTATTCAAATATTTTGCCAATTTTTCAATCAAATTATTAGGGGTTTTCTTCCCTATACAATTGTGTATTAGTCTTTTTATGCTGCTGATAAATACACACCTGAGGCTGGGTTATTTACAAAGAAAAGGAAGTTTAATGGGCTCACAGTTCCAAATGGCTGGGAAGGCCTCACAATCATGGTGGAATAAGGAGAAAGTCATGTCTAACATGAATGTTGTCAGCCAAAGAGAGAGAAATTGAGCAGGGGAACTCCTCTTTATAAAACCATCAGATCTCGTGACACTTATTCACTATCACGAGAACAACATGGGAAAGACCCATCCCCATGATTCAATTACCTCTCACTGGGTCACTCCCATGACACATGGAAATTGTGGCAGCTACAATTCAAGATGAGATTTGGATAAACCATATTATTTAACCCCTAGCCCTTCCCAAATCTCATGTCTTCACATTTCAAAATCAATCTTGCCTTCCCAACAGCTCCTCAAAGTCTTAACGAATTTCAGCATTAACTCAAAATTCAAAATCCAAAGTCTCGTCTGAGACAAGGCAAATCCCTTCTGCCTCTGAGCCTGTAAAGTCAAAAGCAAATTAGTTACTTCCTAGATACAATGAGGATATAAGCATTGGATAAATACACAAATTCCAAATGGGAGAAGTTGGCCAAAACGAAGGGGTCAAAAACCCTATGCAAGTCTGAAATCCATTGGGGCAGTCAAATCTTAAAGTTCCAAAATGATCTCCTTTGACTCCATGTCTCACACCTAGGTCATGCTGATGCAAGAGATAGGCTCCCACAGCCTTTGGAAGCTCCACCCTTGTGGCTTTGCAGGATATATCCCCCATCCTGGCTGCTTTTATGGGCTGGCATTGAGTTTTTTGCAGCTTTTCCAGGTACATGGTACAAGCCATTGGTGGATCTACCATTCTACTTTCTAGAGGATGTTGGCCCTCTTCTCACAGCTCTACAAAGCAGTGCTCCAGTAGGATTTCTGTGTGGGGGATCTGACCCCACGTTTTCCATCTGTGCTGCCCTATCAGAGGTTCTTTATTAGGGCCCCACCCCTCCAGCAAACTTCTGCCTGGGTATCTAGGAATTTCCATACATCCTCTGAAATCTAGACAGAAGTTCTCCAACCTCAAGTCTTAGCTTCTGGTCACCCATAGGCTCAACACCGTGTGGAAGCTGCCAAGGCTTGGGGTAATTCCTTCCTCTGAAGCAACAGCTTGAGCTGTACCTTGGACCCTTTTAGGCATGGCTGGAGCATCTGGGTCAGAGGGCACCAAGTCCCTAGGCTGCAGAGAGCAAGGATGCCCTGGGCCCAGCCCAAGATACCATTGTTTCCTCCTAGGTCTGCAGGCCTGTGATGGAAGGGGCTGTCATGAAAACCTCTGACATGCCTTGGAGACATTTTCTCCATTGTCTTGGCAATTAACATTTGGCTTCAGGTTATATATGAAAATTTCTATAGCCTGGTTGAATTTCTCCTCAGAAAATGGGTTTTTCCTTTCTATCACATTGTCAGGCTGCAAATTTTCCAAACTTTTATGCTGTTTCCCTTTTAAAACTGAATGCTTTCTTTTAACAGCACCCAAGTCATCTTGTGAATGCTCTGCTGATTAGAAATTTCTTCTGCCAAGTACCCTAAATCATCTTGCTCAAGCTCAAAGTTCCACAAGTCTCTAGGGCAGGGGCAAAATGCCACCAGTTTTTGTGCTGAAGCATAGCAAGAGTCACCTTTACTCCAGTTACCAAAAAGTTCTTCATCTCCATCTGAGACCACCTCAACCTGAATTTCATTGTCCATATCATTATCGGCATTTTGGTCAAAGCCTTTCGACAAATCTCTAGGAAGTTCCCAACTTTACCACATTTCCCTGTCTTCTTTTGAGCCCTCCAAATGGTTACAACCTCTGCCTGTTACCAAGTTCCAAAGTCGCTTCCACATTTTGGGGCAACTTTAGAGCAGCACCCCACTCTACTGGTACCAATTTACTGTTTTAGTCTGTTTTCACACTGCTGATAAAAAATATATGTGAGACTGGGTAATTTACAAATAAAAAGAGGTTTAATCGACTCACAGTTCCACATGGCTGGGGAGGTCTCACAATCATGGCAGAAGAAGGAGAAAGTCACGTCTTACATGGATGGTGGCAGACAAAGAGAGAGAACTTGTGCAGGGGAACTCTTCTTTATAAAAACTTCAGATCTCATGAGACTTATTCACTATTATGAGAACAGCATGGGAAAGACCAATCCCCATGATTCAATTGCCACCCACTGAGTCCCTCCCATTACATGTGGGAATTGTGGGAGATACAATTCAAGATAGATTTTGGTGGGGACACAGCCACATCATATCATGGTGTTTAAGGTCCTTTCGCATTCTGACTACTAATCCCTTGTCATATAGATACTTTGCAAATATTTTCTCACATTTTGTAAGTTGTCTCTTCACTTTGTTGATTGTATACTTTTGTGTGCACAATCTTTTTAACTTGTTGTGATCTCATTTGTCCATATTTGCTTCGTTGGCTTTGCTTGTGGGGATATTGCTCAAGAAATTTTTGCCCAGTTCAATGTTCTGTAGATTTCCCCTAATGTTTTCTTGCAGAAGAATCAGACTTTGAGGTTTTAGATTGAAGTCTTTCATCCATTGTGTTTTGATTTTTGTATATGGTAAGAGATAGTGGTTTAGTTTCATTCTTCTGCATGTGGATATTCAATTTTGCCAGCGCCATTTATTGAAAAGATTGTCATTCTCCAGTGTAGGTTCTTGACATCTTTATCAAAAATGAACTTACTGTAGGTGTGTGGATTTATTTCTGGATTATTTATTCTGTTTCATTGGTGTATATGTCAGTTTTTATGCCAGTACCATGTTGTTTTAGTTACTATAACTCTGTAGTATAATTTGAAGTCAAGCAATGTGATTCTTTCAGTTATTCTTTAAGCTTTTTATTATTATTATTATTATTATTATACTTCAAGTTCTAGGGCACATGTGCACAACATGCAGGTTTGTTACATATGTATACATGTGCCATGTTGGTGTGCCGCACACATTAATTCATCATTTACATTAGGTATATCTCCTATTGCTATCCCTCCCCTCTCCCACCACACCATGACAGGCCCCAGTGCATGATGTTTCCAACCCTGTGTCCAAGTGTTCTCATTGTTCAATTCCCACCTATGAGTGAAAACATGTGGCTTTTGGTTTTCTGTCCTTGTGATAGTTTGCTCAGAATGATGGTTTCCAGCTTCATCCATGTCCTTACAAAGGACATGAACTCATCCTTTTTTATGGCTGCATAGTATTCCATGGTGTATATGTGCCACATTTTCTTAATCTAGTCTATCAGTGATGGACATTTGGGTTGGTTCCAAATCTTTGCTATTGTGAATAGTGCCACAATAAACATACATGTGCATGTGTCATTATAGCAGCATGATTTATAATCCTTTGGGTATATACCAAGTAATGGGATGGCTGGGTCAAATGGTATTTCTAGTTCTAGATCCTTGAGGAATCACCACACTGTCTTCCACATTGGTTGAACTAATTTACAGTCCCATCGACAGCATAAAAGTGTTCCTATTTATCCACACCCTCTCCAGCATCTGTTGTTTCCTGACTTTTAATGATCACCATTCTAACTGGTGTGAGCCTCAGCCTCCCAAGTAGCTGGAACTACAGGCACCCACCAACACGCCTGGCTAATATTTTTGTATTTTTTAGTGGAGTTGGGGTTTCACTGTGCTAGCCAGGATGATCTCGATCACCTGACCTTGTAATCTGCCCACGTCAGCCTCCCAAAGTGCTGGGATTACAGACATGAGCCACCACACCTGACCCAGTTTCAGCTTTCTACATATGGATTTCCCAGCACCATTTATTAAATAGGGAATCCTTTCCTCATTTCTTGTTTTTGTCAGATTTGTCAAAGATCAGATGGTTGCAGATTTGTGGTACTATTTCTGAGGGCTCTGTTCTGTTCCATTGGTATATATCTCTGTTTTGTTACCAGTACCATGCACACAAAGGGAAGCCCATCAAACTAACAGAGAATCTCTCTGCAGAAGCTCTACAAGTCAGAAGAGTGTGGGGGCCAATATTCAGAATTCTTAAATAAAAGAATTTTCAACCCAGAATTTCATATCCAGCCAAACTAAGCTTTGTTAGTGAAGGAGAAATAAAATCCTTTATAGACAAGCAAATGCTGAGAGATTTTTATCACCACCAGGCCTGCCTTACAGCAGCTCTTGAAGGAAGCATTAAACATGGAAAGGAACAACCAGTACCAGCCACTGCAAAAACATGCCAAATTGTAAAGACCATTGATGCTAGGAAGAAACTGCATCAACTAATGAGCAAAATAACCAGCTAACATTATAATGAGAGGATCAAATTCCCACATAACAATATTAACCTCAAATGTAAATGGGCTAAATTCTCCAATTAAAAGAAACAGACTGGCAAATTGGATAGAGTCAAGACCCATCAGTGTGCTGTATCCAGGAGACCCATCTCATGTGCAGAGACACACATAGGCTCAAAATAAAGGGATAGAGGAAGATCTACCAAGCAAATGGAAAGCATCAAAAAAAGAAGGGGTTGCAATCCTAGTCTCTGATAAAACAGACTTTAAACCAACAAAGATCAAAAGCAACAAAGAAGGCCATTACATAATGGTGAAGGGATCAATTCATCAGGAAGAGGTAACTATCCTAAATATATATATATCCAATACAGGAGCACCCATATTCATAAAGCAGGTCATTAGAGATCTGCAAAGAGACTTAGACTCCCACACAATAATAATGGGAGACTTTAACACTCCACTGTCAACATTAGACAGATCAACGAGACAGAAAGTTAACAAGGATATCCAGGAATTGAACTCATCTCTGCACCAAGCGGACCTAATAGACATCTACAGAACTCTCCACTCCAGGTCAACAGGATAGACATTTTTCTCAGCACCGCATCACACTTATTCCAAAATTGACCACATAGTTGGAAGTAAAGCACTCCTCAGCAAATGTAGAAGAACAGAAATTATAACAAACTGTCTCTCAGACCACAGTGCAATCAAACTAGAACTCACGATTAAGAAACTCACTAAAAGCTGCTCAACTACATGGAAACTGAACAACCTGCTCCTGAATGACTACTGGGTACATAATGAAAGGAAGGCAGAAATAAAGATGTTCTTTGAAACCAATGAGAACAAAGACACAACATACCAGAATCTCTGGGACACATTTAAAGCAGTGTGTAGAGGGAAATTTAGAGCACTAAATGCCCACAAGAGAAAGCAGGAAAGATCTAAAATTGACACCCTAACATCACAATTAAAAGAACTGGAGAAGCAAGAGCAAACACATTTGAAAGCCAGCAGAAGGCAAGAAACAACTAAGATCAGAGCAGAACTGAAGGAGATAGAGACACAAAAAAAAACCTTCAAAATATGAATGAATCCAGGAGCTAGTTTTTTCAAAAGATCAACAAAATGCATAGATAGCTATCAAGACTAATAAAGAAGAAAAGAGAGAAGAATAAAATAGATGCAATAAAAAATGATAAAGGAGATATCACCACTGATCCCACAGAAATACAAAACTACCATCAGAGAATACTATAAACACCTCTCTGCAAATAAAGTAGAAAATCTAGAAGAAATGGATAAATTCCTGAACACATACACCCTCCCAAGACTAAACCAGGAAGAAGTTGAATCCCTAAATAGACCAATAACAGACTCTGAAATTGAGGCAATAATTAATAGCCTACCAATCAAAAAAAGTCCAGGACCAGATGGATTCATGTCTGAATTCTACCAGAGGTACAAAGAGGAGTTGGTACTATTCCTTCTGAAACTATTCCAATCAATAGAGAAAGAGGGACCCCTCTCTAACTCATTTATGATGCCAGCATCATCCTGATACCAAAGCCTGGCAGAGGCACAACAAAAAAGTGAATTTTAGACCAATATCCCTGATGAACATCGATGCAAAGATCCTTAATAAAATACTGGCAAACCGAATCCAGCCGCACATCAAAAAGCTTATCCACCATGATCAAGTTGGCTTCCTCCCTTGGATGCAAGCCTGGTTCAACATATGCAAATCAATAAACGTAATCCATCATATAAACAGAACCAAAGACAAAAACCACATGATTATCTCAATAGATGCAGAAAAGGCCTTCGACAAAATTCAACAGCCTTCATGCTAAAAACTCTCAATAAACTAGGTATTGATGGGACATATCTCAAAATAATAAGAGTTATTTATGACAAACCCACAGCCAATATCATACTGAATGGGCAAAAACTGGAAACATTCCATTTGAAAACTGACACAAGACAGGAATGCCCTCTCTTACTACTCCTTTTCAACATAGTGTTGGAAGTTCTGGCCAGGGCAATCAGGCAGGTGAAATAAATAAATGGTATTCAATTTGGAAAAGAGGAAGTCAAATTGTCCCTCTTTGCAGGTGACATGATTGTATATTTAGAAAACCCTATCATCTCAGCCCAAAATCTCCTTAAGCTTATAAGCAACTTCAACAAAGTCTCAAGATACAAAATCAGTGTGTGAAAATCACAAGCATTCCTATACACCAATAACAGACAAACAGAGAGCCAAATCAGGAGTGAACTCCCATTCTCAATTGCTTCAAAGAGCATAAAATATCTAGGAATCCAACTTACAAGGGATGTAAAGGACCTCTTCAAGGAGAACTACAAACCACTGCTCAGTGAAATCAAAGAGGACACAAACAAGTTGAAGAACATACCATGCTCATGGATAGGAAGAATCAATATCGTGAAAATGTCCATACTACCCAAGGTTATTTATAGATTCAATGCCATCCCCATCAAGCTGCCAATGAGTTTCTTCACAGAATTGGAAAAAACTGCTTTAAAGTTCATATGGAACCAAAAAAGAGCCCGCATTGCCAAGACAATCCTAAGTCTAAAGGACAAAGCTGGAGGCGTCACGCTACCTGACTTCAAATTATACTACAAGGCTACACTATTCTTTATGTTTAGAATAGCTGTGACTACTCTGTGTCCTTTATGGTTCTATATAGACTTTAGGTTTGTTTTTTTTTTTCCTATTTATGTGAAGAATGTCATTAGTATTTCGATACAGTTTGTATTGTATCTGTATATAGCTTTAAGTAGTATGGATATTTCAACAATATTGATTCTTTCAATCCCTGAACATAAAATAGTTTTTCATTTTTTTTGTCCTCTTTACTTACCTTCATTAGTATTTTAGAGTTTTTGTGATACAAGTCCTTTCACTTTTTTGGTTAATTTAATGCCTAGGTGTTTAATTTTATGTGTGGCATTTATAAATGGGATTCCTTTTTGTTTCTTTTTCACATAATTTCCTTTTGGTATATAGAGATGCTAGTGATTTTTGTATGTAGTTTTTGTATCTTGCAATGTTACTCAATTTGTTTATCAGTTCTTATAGGTTTTTGTGGATTCATTAGGTTTTTTCAAATATAAGATCACATCATCTGCAAAGATAATTTGATGTCTTTGTTTCTAATTTTGTTGACCTTTATATCTTTCTCTTGTCTGAATAATCCAGCTATGATTTCCAGTACTATGTTGAATGAGTGGTGACAGTGAACATTCTTGTCATGTTCCATATCTGAGAGGAAAATATTTCAGTTTTTCCCCAATTAGCATGATACTACTAGCTATGAGTGTATTGTATATGGTTTGTATTGTGTTTAGGTATGTTCTTTCTGTACGCCATTTTTTAAGGGTTTTAATCAGGAATAAATGTTTAATTTTATCAAATTAATTTTCAGCATCAACTAAAATTATATTATTTTTGTCTTTCATTGTGTTGATAGGATGTGTTTCATTGATTGATTTGTGTATGTTGAACCATACTTGCATCACAGGGATAAACTCCAGTTGGTCATGATGAATGATCTTTCTAATGCATTGTTAAATTTGGTTCACTAAAATTTTGTTGAAGATTTTTGCCTCAATATTTATCAGATATATTGGGCTGTATACTTTTTTTTTAAAAAAATGTGTGTTTGTCTGGCTTTGTTTTCAGGATAATACTGGCCTCATACAATGAGTTGGAAAGTAATCCCTCCTCCTCTATTTTTAGGAATAGTTTAAATATGATTGTTATTAGTTCTTCTTTAAATGTTTGGTAGAATTCTGCAGTGAAGCCATAGGGTCCCAGACTTTTCTTTAGTGGGAGACTTTTTATTATGACTTCCATCTCATTACTTGTGATTGGTCAGTTCAGATTTTGGATTTTGTTACAGTTAAATTTTGATAGGTCATATGTATCTAAGAATTAATCAATTTTTTTCAAGATTTTTCAATTTATTGGTGTATAGTTGCTCCTAGTAGTCTCTAATGATCATTTGAATTTCTATAGTATCAGTTGTAATTATTATGTCTCTTTTTGCATTTCTGATTTATTTATTTGAATTTTTCTCTATTTTTTTCTTAGTCAGGCTAGACTACTTCCTGTCTACTGCCTATGTTTGGTCAAGGCCCTAGGGCTCTGCGTTAATCAGGTGGCAAAGCCAGCTAGGCCTATGCCCTTCCCTTCAGGGCAGCAAGGTCTCTCAGGCTTTGGGTGGGTCCAGAAGTGCTAATCAGGAGTCAGGGGTAGAACTAAAAACCTTATAATTCTACCTGGTTTTCTATTGTACTGTGACTGAGTTGGCACTCAGACCCCAAGATGTACTTCTTCTCTTGCCAGACTACCACCAGTGTTCCCTTAAGGCCCAAGGTTTCTTATGTCACCTTGTTGTGAATGCTGCTTGGCCCAGGATTCAATCTTCAGGGCAGTGGGCTCCTCTCTGGCCCAGGGCAGGTCCAGACATCTCATCCAAGTGTGAAGTCCTGGAAACAGGAACTGCCAAAGCCCTCTTGGCGCTCTACCCCTCTGTGGCTTCGCTGGTACCTCATTTTAAAGACAATGTCATATTTACTTTTCCCTCTGCTTCTCTCAAACAGAAGTTTTGTCTGGTAGCCACCACAACTGATAATTTTCTGAGTCTCACCTGAAGCCAGCAAGTCTCAGAGTCTCACCCAGGGTTCTCAATGTAGATCTGAGTACTGCTGTGGATTACTCAGGGCCCCAGGGCTCTTCAGTTAGCAGATGGTGAATGCTACCAGGATTGAGTCCTTTTCTTCAAAGCAGTGAGTCTGCTTCTGGCCCAGGTTGTGTTTAGGAATGTCATCTAGGCACTACGGCCTGGAACCGGGGCCTCACAACTCTGACTGGTGTCTTATTCTGCTGTGACTAAGCTGGTATTCAAAATGCGAGACAAAATCCTCCCCACTCTTTCCTCTCCTTTCCTCAAGCAGATGGAAGGGATATCTTTTGGAGCCATGAGCTATGCCACCTGCTGTTAGAGGAGGGTTGATGTTAGCATTTCCCTGGCTGCCCCAGCTGGTGTCTCAGTATGTTTCATGACCCCAGTTCACTGTCTCTGGGCCTATTTCAGCACTAGAACTTATATAAATGTTGCAGTCATTATAGCCTAAACTGCCTTTCAAGTTCATTTAGAGACTGTAGCCCATGGTGGTGAAATTTGTAGGAACCTAAGTTCCTGGAATTGGCGATTCTCTTCTGGCTAGGGATCCTTTAAATGATCCCTCAGTGCAGCCGTGGTGGGGGGTGTCAGCTCAGTTTAGTCGGGTTTTCCTTTCTGCTCTTACAGGACAACACTGAGTTCAGTGCCTCACAATTGCTGTGTTCTTCTTCCACCAGCACCCAGAGATGCTGTACATCCTAGGGCTCTGCTGCCAAGGGAGGGGAATGGGTGACCTCTGTGACTCAGGCCTGTTTTCTTTCTCTTCAGTGCCTCTTTCAGCAATATGAAGTTAAAATCAGGTACTGTAAGTGCTCACCTGGTACTTTTTCTTATGAAGCTGTTTTTGTTTTGTTTTTGTTGTTTTCTGTGTAGATATTTTTAAACCTAGTGTCCTTCCTGTAGGGCAGGATTGGTAGAGCTTTCTATTCCATCATCTTGCTCCACCTCTGCTACACACAAACTTTTAAATTAAAGTAAAAACATTATTCAATATGGAATTTCAGGGGATTTTAATTTTTGTTCTTGTATCTTTCTATATGGATTGATTTATTTTTTATAGTGAGCATACATTATTTTATAAGAGTAGCATAATTTAAAAATAAAAATATGGTATCTTAGTGACTGATATGGGTCTGGCTCTCTGTCCCCACTCAAATCTCATTCTGAATTGTAATCCAAACTGTAATCCCCACATGTTGCAGGAAGGACCTGGTGGGAGGTGATTAGATCAGGAAGGCAGTTCCCCCATGCTACTCTTATGATAGTGAGTTCTCACAGGATCTGATGGTTTCATAAGGGGCTTTTCCCTTCTTCGCTCTGCATCTTCTCCTTCTTGCTGCCATGTGAAGAAGGATGTGTTTGCTTCCCCTTCTGCCATGACTGCAAGTTCCCTGAGGCCTCCCCAACAATGCAGAAATGTGAGTCAATTAAACCTCTTTCCTTTATAAATTACCCAGTCTTGGGTATGTCTTTGTTAGCAGTGTGAGAACAGATTAATACAGTGACCTAAAGTAATAAGCAGATAATTTGTGCCTAAAACAAGCTCAAAATTTGACTCAGGCTCTTACAATTTAAGGAGAGATAAATTTTCCAATATAATTAACTCAGATAATTGTCATGGGCTTTTGTTTTCACCTCTAGCCTTTGACTAGAGTTGTATAGAGAATTTTCAACAAAGCATGGCTTTGAAATTAGCCTTTGCCTCTGTTTTTAACTTTGTGTGGCCACCTCATTTTCATACCCTATGGGTATTTTTACTGTTGTTTGGATTTATTCCCTCTTTCATATATTTTTATCTAGCCAGATTATTTTGCACTGATGGTCATTTGCTAAGATTCAAGCACCGTCTAGGGAGCTTCAGAAAACCTTACTTATGAAATGCCCAGTTGTTGGATTGCTGGAGCTGAGCTCTTTCCTGAGCTATTGGATGCTTTGCTAATTGCTCCAGAAAAGGAGCCAATATCTTTTCTCTATTTAATGCTGATACTTATTTGCAATTTGCTTCAAATTTTCCTTACAAAGATCCTTAATATTAGAGTAAATGAAAGCTGTAATTCCTGTTTTTGCAAAATGTATCACACTTTATTTTTGTAATGGGGGAAAAAATCACCCTTATTACTGTATCTGGATTCCTTCAGCCTTGTTAAGAAAAGTCCTGAAAGTAGAATTTCTTAAGGATCTCTGGCTATCCAGTTAAAAGTATACTGCTTTGCTGTGTTTACTGTGCATGGCATTGCACAACTGTGAAGTTTCCATAAGATTACAACAACAGCAATTTTTATTTTCGGTCCCATAACCCTTGTATTTACTGGAAATTTCCACCTTGATTTCACTGGACTTAAGGAAACAATGGGAAAATAAAGTTTTAGTTATGCAAATATAAAATTTATCAAAGGAGGATTCATAGCAGTTGGATTTGATGAAAGCTCAGACTGGTTTTCAATGTTTACTGCTTGTCACCAATTAAATTTCAACTTATATTTAGTAAGAGGATTACAACATTTAAACAAATAATAACTTTACACAGCAAAATCTAATTATGTTTGTTTAGCCTTGTGCTTTGGATCACTCACAGGAAAGGGGTTTGGAAGAGCCAATATAAAGTGCTCAGTATTCATTATCTCACACACTGTATTATTTGATCAAAGGTCGCATTTTAGATTCCACTACCTTCTAGACCCAAACTAAGAAGCAATAGCTCTGCTTACTCATTTTTCTTCCAATGACTTAGGTGAATTCACAAGAGATACTATTTTACTTTTTGTATTAACAATATTTCAGAACAAATTAACTTCAAGATTCATGATAATGTAATGTAGTTTAACTAAAAATGTATTTCATGGCCATTACTTGACAACATATTGGAATACACCGCTACAATACTCAAGAAATTACAATAAAAAGAAAATTGATGTGATAGCATCTTTTAAACTTACAGGGACACAGAGAACTTATTAAGCAAATGTGCCATTATATTTCTCTCCTGTAAGCTTAATATTTGCATGAATATAGGCATAAACACAGTCCATATATCTTTCAAATATCAAAATGTTATGTTGAGTACTATCTCATTGTTTGAATTTTTGGAAGATGTCCAAAAACTCAAACTCAAACTTTATATAGGTTTTATCTAAATTTTAGAACCCAGAAGCATTGATATGAAAAAAATATATACAAACACCTGGTGTCTAGAAAACTAAACATATAAAAAAAGAAATCTTTCCAAGATTATTATAGAATTAAACAATAAGCATCCTAAGACTTTTCTCTTTGGAGAATGTAAAATAATGTAAGTTATACCATGACTAGGAATATAACAGAAGTCTTGAGGGTTGCAAGGTGTGCTGATAAATGACTTACATACTTCCAAATCAAGTAACAAAATATTATTGTCATTTTTTGTGAAAATTTATTTTTAACCGAAGTCTTTGAAATTGCCTGCTCCCTCCCACACTCACCACTGACAGCACACACACACACAAACTACTGGAAGTTATTTTAAAAACCAGGCTACTGATCTTTTAAATATCACACACTACTTTAAGAACAAGTGAGAGAGAAGGAAATGAGCTGCTGATGTTGAAAGTGATAGTCAGTGTAAAAGCTCCTGCCTTGTACCAATCCTATTCTAAATATGTACCTATTATTTCTCTTTGTGTGTGAAATCAGGTAGGACCTAGAAGACAGGAGGTGAATATGGTGAGAAAAAGTGCAGAGAAAAACAGAGCCTGCTCAAAAGAGAAAATGGCAGATACTTAATTTGTCTAAAAATGTTGAGGAAGACAAAAAACTAATAGAGGTTACAGGGCAAATTCAAAAAAAATGTTTATTCTGCTATTTATATGGATACGAATAATAGAATGTAGGACATTCTCACAATTGGCATAGAAATAGTAATATTGTCAAAGGGAGGGTATTTCTTAGTAATTCATAAATGTTTCCACAGTTATGAGAATTAAAGTGCTATGCTCAAGATGATTTCTTGATTGGAGGCATACTAACATGGGTGTTTTTCCACATTTGTTTATTCATCAAATATTTACTGAATACAGGGTATGAACCTGTCATTTTTCCTGAGACTGGATGGCGAACAAGTCTGACAAACTCCCTGCCTTCATGAAGCTGCCAATTCATGAATATGGATGATTGTTTACAAGAAGCAGAACCAATGTAGTTGGTGCTATTTCAGTAACTCATTCCTTTTTATTGCTGAATAGTACTCCATTTTATGAAGGTAGCACTGTTTGTTTATCCAGTCTCTTACTGTTAGACGTTTGGATTACTTTTAGTTTGGGTTATTATTTACAAATGTGTATGAAAGACTATTGTACCAAGCTTGTGTATGTACATATGTGTATACATTTGTTTTAGAAGTCCTGAAACTGCTGCTGGATGAGGAGGAAGTATGACTGATACCATGTGTAACACTAACAGTAATACAAAGAAAGTAGGTCTACTTATGTTCATTTTGGACAAAGAAGACATTAGAAAGAAGAAAATTACCAGAGATAAAGGAAAAAAATACATAATAATAAAATGTCAATTTGCTGAAACATAACAATTTTTAATATGTCTGCATCTAACAAGACAGCATGAAAATATGTGAAGAAAAATCTAGTAGAACTGTAAGAAAAAAAATAGGCAAATCCATTTTTATAGCTGGGGACTTCAACAACATTAATTCAGTTACTCGTAAATCAGGCAGGCAGAACATAAGTAAACACATATTTGACCAGAACACCACTATCAGTGAACTTGATCTTAGTGATATTAATAGAATACTCCATCCAACAATGGCAAAATACATATTCTTTTCCAGCTCACACTGAACATTCACCATGACAGATCACATATTTGGCCATAATGTTCACATTATGAAATTTTTAAAAAATTGAAATCATACAAAGTTCTCAAAACACAATTGAATTAAACTATTAATCAATAACAGAAAGATAAAAGGAATATTGCCAAATATTTGGAAATTATGTAACACATTAATTATTTCAATCAAGTTGATTAATTAAATAACACATGGCTCAAATATTTCTCAAAAGAAATTAAAACTATCTGAATTAAATAAAATAAAGTTTATCAAAACATGTGGAATATAGTAATAACAATGTTTAGAGATAAATTTATAACATTGAATACATGTATTAGAAAATAAGAAAGATCTAAGATCAATAACCTTAGCTTCTACCTTAGGAAACAAGAGAAATAAAAGCAACTTAGGACTAAAGTAACCAGAAGAAAAAATTTAATAAAAATTAGAGTAAAAATCAATGAAATTGAAAGCAGGAAAATGATGTAAGAAATCTAGAAAACCAAAACCAAATGCTAGTCCTTTGAAAAGATCAACACAGTTCATAAACCAGTAGCCTGACTAATTAGGAGAAATGAGAGAGAGAAAGAGAGTGAGAAAGAGAAAGAGAGAAGTTACAAATACTATTATCAAAAAGCAGAATCATTACTATTGATGAAAAGATCTTAATATTATAACAAAAAGTCCTGTGAACAACTCTGTGCCCACAAATTTTATGATATGATGAAATTAACCTATTCCTTGAAATAAATAAACTGGCAACATGCACAAGGAAAAAACAGATAGTCTAAACAGGTACATATCTAGTTTTAAAAGTTCAATCAATTATTTATAAATTACAAAGAGGAAAGTCTTAGTTCAGATGGTTTCACTGAGACATTCTACCAAATATGAAAGAGATATATAAATTCTCCACGACTTCTTCAAGTAAATAGAAGCAGAGGAGATATTTTCTAACTTATTCAATGAGGCCAGCATTACCACATTTGGAAAACATGTCTGGTAAAGAGCTTGCAACAAAAACACACAATTGAAGGAGTTAAAACTATACCATTGGGCCTGTTGACTATTTAAGTTAAAGGCACTTGAAAAACAGCAGGTGCAAAAAGATCACTCTGACCTTAATGCTGTTTCCTAAAAACAGATGAAATTATCATGTGAAAAACACCCTTCCTATACGAAAAGAAATAACATCATTATCTTCAAGAAGAAGTTGAGACCAAAAGAATTCTATATAGACCCGGTTAAAACAACTCTTAACTTTTCATCATCATGTATAACACATCAAGTAATTTATTTTTATTGTACATTTTGTTCTTAGATTGAACTTATAATTTTATAAACTTAAACGTACCTACGGTTTTTGATTAGTAAATCCAGGTAGAACAAGTTGTATGTCCACAGTATAGATAATGATTACAACTCTGAAGATATGCCTGCTTTAACTAAACCAACAAACTTAACCTAGCCTTTTATTTACTAATGATTTTCCTAGATCATTTGAATAATTTGAGTAACATTTAAATTAGTTTTGATTTTTCTGAAATAACACTTAATTTTTATAAGTGCTTCTTTTCTTTTTTTTTTTTAAGTCAAATCTTCTCATAGGACCAATAAGACAGTTGCTTAGAATGAAAGTTCTTTAAAAAAGACTTTTAGATACAAAAGTCCAAATTTTCAAAGGTTTACCTACTTCTGTTGTGACACAAAACGAATAAGTCTTTTTTATGGCTTAAAACTAATAAGTCTTTTGTGGCTTAACCATGGATGTACGAGGTGTGCCTGAAGAGGGTCCAAAAGACCCAATCTCCCTGAAGATGTATAGATTCTTCCAAAGATAGCCTAAGAAAGTAAAAATCCTCATTGCTAACAAGACAATGAAGATTGGGGCAATTAAGATAAACTTCCTTGAGAGTTGTAGCAATCAGACCAAGAGAAATTTTGTGTTTTGGATTTCTATCCAGCCAGTTAGTCAGTTGATGCAAATCTTACAACTTGAAGTCCCTTGCCAATGGAGACCAGAAATAATCTCCTCACTGGTCACAAAGCACAGCTTCTAAGACGTAAAATAAAATGAAAAAAGAATCTTATTATAATTTTCTTATGCCAAACTACACAAAAAAACAGAGATAAGGCAGACAAAAATATTTATGGGACACTGTGGATCGGTAACCAAATTCATAAGAGTCACAATTCAAATAACTAAATCTGATAAATGTTTTACTCCTGCCAATCTAAATTTGGAAGCAAATGTCAAGAAAAAATGTTTGCCTTTTTTTTTTTCAATGAGACACTGCATACAGACATGCAGGAGAGTGGACTTTCATAAGAATTTCTACTTTCTGCTGGCTTTTGTTGGGTCTTGTAGGATCCCATTTGCAGGGTTTAGAGGGAGTAGGGCATCACAGCCTTAAAGAGTCCCATCTTCAATGGCAGAAACTGTAGGGGCAGTAAAACTCCACCGCCATCCTCTTAGGGCCCAGGCTCAGTCTGAGAATTAAGTTGACATAACATAGAGTAACAGAAGAAAAACATACAAGTTTATTTAACACAAACTGTAGGTGGCAGAGGAGGCCTCATAAGGTCATCTATAGATCTTCCAAACTGACCTTAAAGAAGCAGTCGGAGTCACTTATATCCTGATTTAAAAAAAAAAAAATAGTAAGTTGTGAAGAAGAAACTAAATTATGTAAGTATGGTTAAAAGATAAGAGTTATTTTAAAGAAGTCTGTGTAAAATTATTTTGGTCTAAATTCCTTGTCCTCAAAGATAATAATATTATTTCTTTTGGTATGGAGAGGATGTCTTTCACATAAGAATTTTATCTTCTGCTTTTAGGAAACAACACAAAGGAGAAAGTAATCTATTTTACGCCTGCTGTTTTTCGAGTGCCTTTAACTTAAATAATATCAATATTCCAGAATGGCATAGTTTTAACTCGACACAAAAATCCTTACAACTCAAAAGTAAGAAAACAAACAGTCCAACTAGTAAATAGACACAAGATCTCAACAGACCCCTCCCCAGAGAAGATATACAGATGGCAAGTAAATATAGGAAAAGATGCTGAGTGTAACTTTTCATTAGATAACTTCAAAATCTAACAAAAATATAATACCACCACACTTCTATTAAAATGGCTAAACACCTAAACAACAACAAAAACACCAAAAGCTGGCAAGGATGTGAAACAATAGAAACTCTCATTCATGACTGGTGGGAATACAAAATAGTATAGTCACTCTGGAAGACAGTTTGAAGTTTCTTATAAAGCTGAACATAGTCTTAGCATATGATCCAGCAATTACTTACCTAGTTATTTACACAAATGACTTGAAAACCAATGTCTACACAAAAATTTGCAAGTGCGTGTTTATAGTAGCTTTATTCATAACCATCCAAACTAGAAGCAGCCAAAATGTCATGCAATAGGTGAATGGACAAACTGTGGTATATACATATATTGAAATATTATACAGCAAAAAAAGAGAAATTAGCTATTATGCCATGAAAAGACATGGAGGAACCCTGACATGGATGAACCCTAAAAGCATATTTGTAAATTAAAGAAACTAGTCTGAGAAGGCTATAAATAAATGATTTTGTATAAAAGGTAAAACTATGGCGACAGTAAACAAATAAGTAGTTACCAGAGGATTGCAAGACGATGAAGAGAGTGGAATAAAGCACAGGGAATTGTTTAGCATCCAAAATCTATTAGACATGATACTGTAATTGTGGATACATGACACTATTCTTTTTTTTCAAAATCCAGTGAATGTTATAGAACAAGAAATTCATCTTAAATAACGCAAATTTGAAGGCATCATTTATGAGGTCAGGGTAATCACAGGATGGACTGCAGAATGTAACAAGACCATCTAACTATATTAAAAAGGTATGAAACAATCTCACTGAAGAAGGTGGGGGAATAAGCAGCAGACCTAAGTAACTTTGGCAGTGAATGGAGTTTGTAAGACTAAAGACAAAAGGAATTACAGAGAAGCATTATGCTTTAGTTGATAAAGTTCTTTACCATGGTCATATGGGTTAGCAATTCTTTTTTTTTTTTTTTTTCTTTTTTTTTTATTATACTTTAAGTTCTAGGGTACATGTGCATAACGTGCAGGTTTGTTACATATGTATACATGTGCCATGTTGGTGTGCTGCACCCATCAACTCGTCAGCACCCATCAATTCATCATTTATATCAGGTATAACTCCCCAATGCAATCCCTCCCCCCTCCCTCCTCCCCATGATAGGCCCCAGTGTGTGATGTTCCCCTTCCCGAGTCCAAGTGAGCTCATTGTTCAGTTCCCACCTATGAGTGAGAACATGCGGTGTTTGGTTTTCTCTTCTTGTGATAGTTTGCTAAGAATGATG
>NW_022334329.1:0-1493 GCF_002776525.5 Piliocolobus tephrosceles | reverse complement strand
GTAGAAATTCTGTGTGAGGGGACATGAGTGAGAGGAACAGTGGATATTTGTGGCAGTTTCTGACTTTGGTGTCTTTTTGTTTGCAGGTGTCCAGGGTGAGGTGCAGCTGGTGGAGTCTGGGGGCGGTTTGGTAAAGCCTGGGGGGTCTCTGAGACTCTCCTGCGCAGCCTCCGGATTCACCTTCAGTGACTACTACATGGACTGGGTCCGCCAGGCTCCAGGGAAGGGGCTGGAGTGGGTCTCAGCTATTAGTAATGGTGGGAGTAGCACATGGTACGCAGACTCCGTGAAGGGCAGATTCACCATCTCCAGAGAGAACGCCAAAAACACGCTATATCTTCAAATGGACAGCCTGAAAGTCGAGGACACGGCTGTGTATTACTGTGCGAGAGACACAGTGAGGGGAAGTCGGTGTGAGCCCAGACACAAACCTCCCTGAGCCCAGACACAAACCTCCCTGCAGGGGCGCGGGGGGAAATCAGCGGCAGGGGGCGCTCGGGACCCACCGATCAGAGTCAACCCAGAGGCCGGTGCACACGGAGGCTGATTTCCTGTCAGGATGTGGGGCGTCATCTTTTTACAGTTCCTCTAGTGAACCTCTCTACGTTCAGAATTCTCTAATTACTAATGTCATCTCTGCATATTTTTTAAAGGACTATTTATTATGATAACCTATTCTCATGTGCACAAAACGCAGATTGTTGCTTACAGAGATGAAAAGTCCTGTAAGTCAGGATCAGAGTCCTGAGGAAGCTCAGCGGTGCCTGGTGAGATTTCTCCAATCAGACCCAGGACAGAAACCTCAGGGAGATTCCTGGACTAGAACAGTCTTTGGGATTCCGATCGCAGTCAATAGAAAGGCTGGGCCAGGGTCAGTGTCATGTAGAAGCTCACAGGTTTCTCGTCTGACCCTTCTCCTGACACTAAAGCCCATCAGCGTCACACTGACCTGGTGCTCCTTTTGCTCGCAGACTTCGTTCTTTCTTTGTAGTGTTTGTTCTTCCTTTTAAATTTTATTTTCCTGCTTTCTGAAAAAGGAAAAGATGGTCTCCATGGTCTACATTCCAGGGCTCAAGGCATTTTCTTGGAGCTCACGTGGGGCTCAGGCTGTGGCTCCTGCAGCCACGTGGGAGAGGCTGATGGAAATTCGTTCTCTCCCCATTTTCTCAGGACCCTCCACTGTGTTGTGCGTAGACTCATCTGGGAATGCAACTGGTCGTTAATAGTGAAAGGGATAAACTTATTTGATCAAATTGGGATGTGGATGTGGAATTAACCCTGTTCTGTGCAAACTATCAGACTCATCTGCTTCAGAAGTAGTGTGAGAAAGAGGTTGTAAAATTTATCGGAATCAAAATGGAGCCACTTATGAAGCTGGGGAAGGCACAAGCACTTGCTGCTCTCAGTTGTTCGCTAATGGATCACACGCCTGTTATTAACGAAGGGCCAGATGGCTCCATCAGCTGCAGAGCAGTGGAGTAAATGAGCTCATA
>NW_022334326.1:0-2038 GCF_002776525.5 Piliocolobus tephrosceles | reverse complement strand
AAAAAAAAAAAAAAAAAGGAAAGAAAAAGAAAAAGAAAAAATACAAAAATTAGCCAGGCATGGTGGTGGGCACCTGTAATCTCACCTACTCGGGAGGCGGAGGCAGGAGAATCACTTGAACCCAGGAGGCGGAGGCTGAGGCGGGAGAATGGCGTGAACCTGGGAGGTGGAGCTTGCAGTGAGCCAAGATCATGCCACTGCACTCCAGCCTGGCAACAGTGTAACACTCCATCTCAAAAAAACAAATTCAACAACAATAAAAAACCCAAACCCAAAACCAAAACAACAACCACAACAACAAGACACAGCGGCTGTTCCTGTTACCAGCCTGTCCCAGCCCTGTTCATAGAATCTAAAGGAAAAAAATGTAACATTAGGTATAGATCCCAGGTTTAGATTTCTCTGTTTAGAGTTGGCTGGAGGCCATCCCTGTTCAAGAATCCCAAAGGCACCTGGGCACGGTGGCTCACAGCTATAATCCCAGCACTTTGGGAGGCCGAGGTGGGTGGATCACCTGAAGTCAGGAGTTCGAGACCAGCCTGGCCAACATGGTGAAACCCCATCTCTACTAAAACTACAAAAATTAGCTGCCATGGTGGCAGGTGCCTATTTGTAACCCCAGCTACTCCGGAGGCTGGGGCAGGAGAACTGCTTGAATCCGGGAGGCGGAAATTGCAGTGAGCAGAGATCATGTGCCATTGCACTCCAGCCTGGGCAACAAGAGCAAAACCCCATCTCAGTGGCCTTGAGGCATCAACAGCTACCACTGGGGCCAAACTGCTGTAGTGGAGCCCTGGGCATTAGGAAGGGGGAAGGCTAACAAGGAGCGAAAGAAAGAGGAAGAAAGAAGAGAGAAAGAAAACAGAAAATGAGACAAAACATAAAGCAAGGAACATAAAACATGAAACATAGGCTGGGCGTGGTGGCTCATGCCTGTAATCCCAGCACTTTGGGAGGCCGAGGTGGGTGGATCACCTGAGGTCAGGAGTTCGCGACCAGCCTGACCAACATGGTGAAACCCCATCTCTACTAAAAATACAAAATTAGGGCCAGGAGTGGTGGCTCAAGCCTGTAATCCCAGCACTTTGGGAGGCCGAGACGGGTGGATCACGAGGTCAGGAGATCGAGACCATCCTGGCTAATACGGTGAAACCCCGTCTCTACTAAAAAATACAAAAAAAACTAGCCGGGCGAGGTGGCGGGTGCCTGTAGTCCCAGCTACTCGGAGGCTGAGACAGGAGAATGGCGTAAACCCAGGAGGCAGAGCTTGCAGTGAGCTGAGATCCGGCCACTGCACTCCAGCCTGGGTGACAGAGCGAGACTCCGTCTCAAAAAAAAAAAAAAAAAAAAAAAAATTAGCTGGGTGTGGTGACACACACCTACACCTGTAATCCCAGCTACTTGGGAGGCTGAGCCAGGAGAATCACTTGAACCTAGGAGGCAGAGGTTGCAGTGAGCCTAGATCGTACCACTGCACTCCAGCCCGGGCAACAAGAGTGAAACTTTGTCTCAAAGAAAAACAAAAACAAAACATAAAACAAAGATGGAAGATGAGTGTTGGGGGGGTGGGGGGCAGGGGGGCAGAAACAAGGAACCCCTGCAAACAGCATCTATGAGGGTTTCCTACATGCCCAGTCTTTCCCATCCATTTTCTGATTTGGTCCTCACAGCAACCCTATGACACGGACCTGATGATCATCCCTATTTCATAGATGAGGAAAGTGAGGCGTAGAAAAATTAAGGGAGGCAGGGCATGGTGACTAACCCTGTAATCCCAGCACTTTGGGAAGCCAAGGCAGGCGGATTACCTGAGGTCAGAAGTTCGAGACCAGCCTGGTCAACATGATGAAACCCCATCTCTACTAAAAATACAAAGATTAGCTGGGCGTGGTGGCGCACACCTGTAATCCCAGCTACTTGTGAAGCTGAGGCAGAAGAATCGCTTGAGCCTAGGAGACGGAGGTTGCAGTGAGCCGAGATTGTGCCACTGCACTCTAGTCTGAGCAACAAAGCAAGACTCTGTCTCAAAAAAAAAAAA
>NW_022334325.1:0-2547 GCF_002776525.5 Piliocolobus tephrosceles | reverse complement strand
AGATGGTTTCTCATTGTAGTGTTGATTTGCATTTCTTTGATGGCCAGTGATGATGAGCATTTTTTCATGTGTCTGTTGGCTGCATAAATGTCTTCTTTTGAGAAGTGTCTGTTCATATCCTTTGCCCACTTTTTGATGGGGTTGTTTTTTTCTTGTAAATTTGTTTGAGTTCTTTGTAGGTTCTGGATATTAGCCCTTTGTCAGATGAGTAGATTGCAAAAGTTTTCTCCCATTCTGTTAGTTGCCTGTTCACTCTGATGGTAGTTTCTTTTGCTGTGCAGAAGCTCTTTAGTTTAATTAGATCCCATTTGTCAATTTTGGCTTTTGTTGCCATTGCTTTTGGTGTTTTAGACATGAAGTCCTTGCACATGCCTGTGTCCTGAATGGTATTGCCTAGGTTTTCTTCTAGGGTTTTTATGGTTTTAGGTCTAACATTTCAGTCTCTAATCCATCTTGAATTAATTTTCATATAAGGTGTAAGAAAGGGATCCAGTTTCAGCTTTCTACTTATGGCTAGCCAGTTTTCCCAGCACCATTTATTAAATAGGGAATCCTTTCCCCATTTTTTGTTTTTGTCAGGTTTGTCAAAGATTAGATGGTTGTAGAGGTGTGGTATTATTTCTGAGGGCTCTGTTCTGTTCCATTGGTCTATATCTCTGTTTTGGTATCAGTATCATATTGTTTTGGTTACTGTAGCCTTGTAGTATAGTTTGAAGTCAGGTAGCATGATTCCTCCAGCTTTGTTCTTTTTGCATAGGATTGTCTTGGCAATGCAGGCTCTGTTTTGGTTCCATATGAACTTCAATTCTGTGAAGAAAGTCATTGGTATCTTAATGGGGATGGCACTGAATCTTTAAATTACCTTGGGCAGTATGGCCATTTTCACAATACTGATCCTTCCTATCCATGAGCATGGAATGGTCTTTCATTTGTTTGTGTTCTCTTTTATTTCATTGAGCAGTCGTTTGTAGTTCTCCTGGAGGCACCCCCCAATAGGGGCAGACTGACACCTCACGTGGTCAGGTACCCCTCTGAGACAAAGCTTCCAGAGGAACAATCAGGCAGCAAGATTTGCTGTTCAGCAATATTCACTCTTCTGCAGCCTCCATTGCTGATACCCAGGCAAACAGTGTCTGGAGTGGACCTCGAGCAAACTCCAACAGACCTGCAGCTGAGGGTCCTGACTGTTAGAAGGAAAACTAACAAACAGAAAGGACATCCACACCAAAACCCCATCTATATGTCACCATCATGAAAGACCAAAGGTAGATAAAACCACAAAGATCGGGAAAAAACAGAGCAGAAAAGCTGAAAATTCTAAAAATCAGAGTGCCTCTCCCCCTCCAAAGGAACGCAGCTCCTTGCCAGCAATGGAACAAAGTTGGACAGAGAATGACTTTGACAAGTTGAGAGAAGAAGGCTTCAGATGACCAAACTTCTCCGAGCTAAAAGAGGAAGTTTGAATCCATTGCAAAGAAGCTAAAAACCTTGAAAAAAGAGTAGATGAAAGACTAACTAGAATAACCAATGTAGAGAAGTCCTTAAATGACCTGATACAGCAGAAAACCATGGCATGAAAACTATGTGACAAATGCACAAGCTTCAGTAACCAATTTGATCAACTGGAAGAAAGGCTATCAGTGATTGAAGATTAAATGAATGAAATGAAGTGAGAAGTTTAGAGAAAAAAAGAAATGAACAAAGTCTCCAAGAAATATGAGACTATGTGAAAAGACCAAATCTATGTCTGATTGGTGTACCTGAAAGTGACAGGGAGAATGGAACCAAGTTGGAAACCACTCTGCAGGATATTATCCAGGAGAACTTCCCCAACCTAGCAAGGCAGGCCAACATTCAAATTTAGGAAATACAGAGAATGCCACAAAGATACTCCTCAAGAAGAGCAACCCCAAGACACACAATTGTCAGATTCACCAAAATTGAAATGAAGGAAAACATGTTAAGGGCAGCCAGAGAGAAAGGTCGGGTTACTCACAAAGGGAAGTCCATCAGACTAACAGCGGATCTCTCGGCAGAAACTCCACAAGCCAGAAGAGAGCGGGGGCCAATATTCAACATTCGTAAATAAAAGAATTTTCAACCCAGAATTTCATATCTAGCCAAACTAAGTTTCATAAGTGAAGCAGAAATAACATCCTTTACAGACAAGCAAATGCTGAGAGATTTTGTCACCACCAGGCCTGCCCTACAAGAGCTCTTGAAGGAAGCACTAAACATGGAAAGGAACAACTGGTACCAGCCGCTGCAAAAACATGCCAAATTGTAAAGACCATCAATGCTAGGAAGAAACTGCATCAACTAATGAGCAAAATGACCAGCTAACATCATAATGACAGGATCAGATTTACACATAACAATATTAAACTTAAATGTAAATGGGCTAAATGCTCCAATTAAAAGACACAGACTGGCAAATTGGATAAAGAGTCAAGACCCATCAGTGTGCTGTATTCGGGAGACCCATCTCACGTGCAGAGACACACATAGGCTCAAAATAAAGGGATGGAGGAAGATCTACCAAGCAAA
>NW_022334324.1:0-1400 GCF_002776525.5 Piliocolobus tephrosceles | reverse complement strand
GCTGGATTTGAAATTCTGGGTTTAAAATTCTTTTCTTTAAGAACTTTGAATATTGGCCCTCACTCTCTTCTGGCTTGTAGAGTTTCTGCCGAGAGATCTGCTGTCAGTCTGATGGGCTTCCCTTTGTGGGTAACCCGACCTTTCTCTCTCGCTGCCCTTAAGATTTTTTTCCTTCATTTCAACTTTGGTGAATCTGGCAATTATGTGTCTTGGAGTTGCTCTTCTGGAGGAGTATCTTTGTGGCGTTCTCTGTATTTCCTGAATTTGAATGTTGGCCTGCCCTGCTAGGTTGGGGAAGTTCTCCTGGATGATATCCTGAAGAGTGTTTTCCAATTTGGTTCCATTTTCCCCCTCACTTCAGGCACCCCAATCAGACGTAGATTTGGTCTTTTTACATAATCCCATACTTCTTGCAGGCTTTGTTCATTTCTTTTTCTTCTTTTTTCTTTTGGTTTCTCTTCTCGCTTCATTTCATTCATTTGATCCTGAATCGCTGATACTCTTTCTTCCAGTTGATCGAGTCGGTTGCTGAAGCTTGTGCATTTGTCACGTATTTCTCGTGTCATGGTTTTCATCTCTGTCATTTCGTTTATGACCTTCTCTGCATTAGTTAGTCTAGCTGTCAATTCTTCCACTCTTTTTTCAAGATTTTTAGTTTCTTTGCGCTGGGTACGTAATTCCTCCTTTAGCTCTGAGAGGTTTGGTGGACTGAAGCCTTCTTCTCTCATCTCGTCAAAGTCATTCTCTGACCAACTTTGATCTGTTGCTGGCGATGGGCTGTGCTCCTTTGCAGAGGGAGATGCGCTCTTATTTTTTGAATTTCCAGCTTTTCTGCCCTGCTTTTTCCCCATCTTTGTGGTTTTATCTGTCTCTGGTCTTTGATGATGGTGACGTACTGATGGGGTTTTGGTATAGGTGTCCTTCCTGTTTGATAGTTTTCCTTCTGACAGTCAGGACCCTCAGCTATAGGTCTGTTGGAGATTGCTTGAGGACCACTCCAGACCCTGTTTGTCTGGGTATCAGCAGCAGAGGTTGCAGAAGATAGAATATTGCTGAACAGCGAGTGCACCTGTCTGATTCTTGCTTTGGAAGCTTCCTCTCAGGGGTGTACTCTACCCTGTGAGGTGTGGGGTGTCAGACTGCCCCTAGTGGGGGATGTCTCCCAGTTAGGCTACTCAGGGGTCAGGGACCCACTTTAGCAGGCAGCCTGCCCCTTCTCAGATCTCAACCTCCGTGTTGGGAGATCCACTGCTCTCTTCAAAGCTGTCAGACAGAGTCGTTCGCGTCTGCACAGGCCTCTGCTGCTTCCCCTGTTATTTTTTAGTTGTGCCCTGTCCCCAGAGGCAGAGTCTACAGAGACAGGCAGGTTTCCTTGAGCTGCTGTGAGCTCCATCCAGTTC
>NW_022334323.1:0-1459 GCF_002776525.5 Piliocolobus tephrosceles | reverse complement strand
AATCCTTTGGGTATATACCCAGTAATGGGATGGCTGGGTCAAATGGTATTTCTAGTTCTAGATCTTTGAGGAATCACCACACTGTCTTCCACAATGGTTGAACTAGTTTACAGTCCCACCAACAGTGTAAAAGTGTTCCTCTTTCTCCACACCCTCTCCAGCACCTGTTGTTTCCTGACTTTTTAATGATCGCCATTCTAACTGGTGTGAGATGGTATCTCATTGTGGTTTTGATTTGCATTTCTCTGATGGCTAGTGATGATGAGCATTTTTTCATGTGTCTGTGGGCTGTATAAATGTCTTCTTTTGAGAAGCATCTGTTCATATCCTTTGCCCACTTTTTGATGGGGTTGTTTGTTTTTTTCTTGTAAATTTGTTTGAGTTCTTTGTAGGTTCTGGATATTAGCCCTTTGTCAGATGAGTAGCTTGCAAAAAGTTTCTCCCATTCTGTACATTGCCTGTTCGCTCTGATGGTAGTTTCTTTTGCTGTGCAGAAGCTCTTTAGTTTAATTAGATCCTATTTGTCAATTTTGGCTTTTGTTGCCATTGCTTTTGGTGTTTTAGACATGAGGACCTTGTCCATGCCTATGTCCTGAATGGTATTACCTAGGTTTTCTTCTAGGGCTTTTATGGTTTTAAGTCTAACATTTCAGTCTCTAATCCGTCTTGAATTAATTTTTGTATAGGGAGTAAGGAAGGGATCCAGTTTCAGCTTTCTACTTATGGCTAGCCAGTTTTCTCAACACCATTTATTAAAGAGGGAATCCTTTCCCCATTTCTTGTTTTTGTCAGGTTTGTCAAAGATCAGATGGTTGTAGATGTGTGGTATTATTTCTGAGGGCTGCCTTCTGTTCCATTGGTCTACATCTCTGTTTTGGTACCAGTACCATGCTGTTTTGGTTACTGTAGCCTTGTAGTATAGTTTGAAGTCAGGTAGCATGATGCCTCCAGCTTTGTTCTTTTGGCTTAGGATTGTCTTGGCAATGCAGGTCTTTTTTGGTTCCATATGAACTTTAAAGCAGTTTTTTTCAATTCTGTGAAGAAAGTCATTGGTAGCTTAATGGGGATGGCATTGAATCTATAAATTACCTTAGGCAGTATGGCCATTTTCATGATACTGATTCTTCCTATCCATGAGCCTGGAATGTTCTTCCATTTGTTTGTGTCCTCTTTTATTTCATTGAGCAGTGGTTTGTAGTTCTCCTTGAAGAGGTCTTTCACATCCCTTGTAAGTTGGATTCCTAGGTATTTTATTCTCTTTGAAGCAATTGTGAATGGGAGTTCATTCATTATTTGGTTCTCTGTTTGTCTGTTATTGGTGTATAAGAATGCTTGTGATTTTTGCACATTGATTTTGTATCCTGAGACTTTGCTGAAGTTGCTTATCAGCTTGAGGAGATTTTGGGCTGAGACGATGGGGTTTTCTAAATAGACAATCATGTCATCTGCAAAAGGGACA
>NW_022334322.1:0-18962 GCF_002776525.5 Piliocolobus tephrosceles | reverse complement strand
AAAAAAAAAAAAAAAAAAACCTGCCAAGATTTTTTTTTTCCCCCCAAAGTCTAGTCCTAAGTAGTATAAAGTTGACAAGATGCTCAGGGAAGTATGCAAGGATCTGGGCCACTTATCCTGCTCCACCGTGGAATATGTGGCTTGGGTTTGCTGCCTGCAAGATGATTGTTGCAGCACCGAGAACCACATTCTTCAAAGGAAGAAATGGAGAGTAAAGGGCAGAGGCCAAAGCCTGAAAACATAAGCCAACTGAGTCTTTCCCCTTTTAAATATGACTCCGGAAAGCACTACTAACTTACATGTCATTGGAAAGGATGGTGCTTTTTATAGCCACCCTGATTGTAATAGAGACCAATCATATTAGATATCTTAACTGGGCTCATTGAGCCAACTCAAACAAATTAGCTAGAATAGAAATTAGGTAGGAAAAAGGGAGAATGAACATTAGGTAAGTAACTAACAGTCTGAAGTAAATTAAGAGTCTAAAATCTATGAAGCCTTAGAAATTCTCTCACTTCTGTCTTTGACCTCCTGTCTCCAGGTACCACCACCCTGAAATTGTGCTTTAAGGAAATCTCCTGGTGGGAAGCATTTTCATTAGGTCCTTTAAGTAACTTGCTATTTGTCCCAAGGATGTTTACTTTTATATTCATATACTTAATTCCCAATGCAGTTTTGGAATTTGAGCAAGATTTTTGTCCCTTAGAGAGGTGGGAAAAAATGCTTAATAAAGGAATTGAATGGGAGTTTTCATGGTGTATTCCTAGCAAACTGGCTGGGTAGCTTCCTATCTCTCCCTGTTTCATTGTGAGGTTTCTGTTTGATTTTCCTCATACTTTTGCCACCCAGGATGTTGAATTTTGAGAATGACAAATAAGAAACTGTCAACAACTTGATGAGTTGTTGGTCTTTATTGGTTTCAGTCATTGCTAATACATTCATTTTGTTCAAGCTTAGCCATTGCCAATTTGGTGAGCTATTCACCATTGAATGACACTAGAGGGAATACTTGGGCTGAGAGGAGTAGAAAGCATCTTCTCTTAAGTGCAGAGATACTTGAGGAAAAGGCCCATGCTGTTAGTTCTGGCCTTCTGAATTCCCACTGAGTAAATACCCATAGACTACAGTCAGAGAAGTTCCTTTTTCAGACTCCGCTTTGTCCAGCTTAGACTGTGGCCACATCATATCTCCCTTCTCAGCTGTGTGATGGAACTTCCTGAAACTTGCTCATGGCTGTCCTTGGCCTCTCCTTGTTTGTTCCTGACTTGGATGCCATTCCTCATGAGACCCACCTTGACAGCATTCTGAAACAGTGCAATGTCAAAACAGTTCAATGTCAAAACCGAAGTAGTATACACCAGGGTGGTACAGGAGAATGAAGAACACACTCCAGTGGCCAGGTCAGAATGGTTCTGATGGTTGTAGAGAGCTTCCTGGAAGACAGTGGACTGGGATGGTCCTGGAAATGGCCCATTCAGCTTTACAGAGAAGGCACATGGTGGTAGGGGTGGCATGTCTCAATATCTCCAGGTAACCCAGGTGGGCCTCTTCGTGCTGGTATATCTTGGGGTCCTGGATTCCAAAAGAAACATAAAATAGAATCATATAACTTCAAGGTTTTGTATTTCATAGTACATGCACATCTCCCTCCTTCCCCTTCCAACTACTTTCTCCTCCCCTGTCAGGGCCCAAATGAAGCATTACTACTTCCAAGAACCCTCTCCTTTCCACTCCAGACTTGGAAAAGTTTTATTTCTTTGCCATGAGATACCACCTCTGGTATTTACTGTTGCCATAGCTACAAAGGATTATCACAAATAATTGAAATTCCTCTCTTGTCTAGCCTGGGAGCCAAGGTCTTACTCAATTTTGTTTCTAAATGTCATTCTCAGTATCAGTTTTAACGTTAGCCCTCAAAGTGTATTCAGTGAATGAATAATTAAATGAATAAATATATACATCAATCTTCAAACAAGCACTGTGATGTCTTTTCTTTACTATAAAGCTGAGGGATCACTATTGGGAAAAAGTTACCTGAAAAATCCAGGTAACATACGCCAGAATGTAATGAGAGTTTTAAGCAGTGGTGTCCAAACATGCCTGTTTAGTAGAACCAGTTGTGGAGCCTTGCCCCCAACCTATCTCCCTATCCCTCAGGGCCAGGTTATGCTGTGGCCCTTTAGAATGAGAATCTCTGAGGATGGAGACTGGGAACTTACATGTTTAACTAGTCCATGGGTGATTCCGGTGCTCAGCTAGATTTGAAAATCATTGCTGTAGAGCCATAGAGTTTCAGTAGAAGTTCAGAGTTGATAGGATTCCCATCTGAGCTTAGCCTGGTATACCTCTCAACAGGATGACAAGAGAACAAGAGGCCAACACATCTGCTGACTCCATGTGCCTGAAGTATGACTTAATAAACTTATACCTGGTGGTTCACACCTGTAATCCCAGTACATTGGGAGGCTGAGGTGGGCGGATCATCTGAGGTCAGGAGTTCGAGACCAGCCTGGCCAACATGGTGAAACCCAGTCTCTACTAAAAATACAAAAATTAGCCGGGCATGGTGGTGGGCACCTGTAATTTCAGCTACTCGGGAGGCTGAGACAGGAAAATCGGTTGAACTCAGGAGGCAGAGGTTGCAGTGAGCCAAGATCACGCCACTGCACTCCAGCCTGGGCAATAAAGAGTGAAACTCTGTCTCAAAAATAGAAAAAAAATCTAAAAAATAAACTAATACCTACCCTGTGTGACACCAATATGAGTGATTTACCCTGATGTACAGCTGCAGGGATAATCTCAAGTTGGACTGCATGTGTCCACAGAGTTCTTTTAACATACAGATTTCTTGGGATTCAGAAGCTGTTAGCAAATCAATCTTATGGTTACTCAGGGTTGAGAAAAAAAAATCTTATTGTCATTTGTTACCAAAAATGACTTAACTCAGTGATCAATATTCTCATCAGATCACCTGGAAGAGTTCAACTGGGTCTATGAACACTTCAATCAAAGAGAAACAACGAAAGGCTAATAGAGCAAATGGGTTTTTTCACTTAGTGAACCAGGCAGCCCTGTAAGACTTCTGGGCTGTGGAAGTCCTAGGGGCTCTCAAGATTCAAATGGTGGAGGATCTCCTGAAGACTGGATGTCAACCACAAGTAATGAGATGAATGAAGCCAAACATCCAGAAACCTGGAATAGATGAAAATGGACAAAGTTTCAAGTAGGTTGGGAGATGGGTCAGCTGTCCTTGAAGGAATAGTACTACCAACTTTGTCAAGTAACAACATGTTTTTACAATTCCAAGAAATCAATGTTATTTTGGTCTTCAGGTCTAGCAAACATGACATGCATCAATGTTATGATACATACAGAAAAGGTTATGAGGCACTTTGAGTTGATGTGCTTTCATATTGGGCACAAGAAAATCATTCTGCGTGAATACATTCTGCTTGAAAACTATTCTGCTTTCTCAAACTCATGCCAACTCTAGAGGTTGTTTCTTGGGGACTTGGAGCCTCCTGCCATCTGTTTAGCAGTTATATTTAAATAATCAGTTTGAGGAATCATGTTCTTATGATGATTGAGCATTTGCTTTGCCCATTTCCTATTCTATGTCTTCTGGCTACTGCTCTATCTCTACGTGCTTGGAACATAAAAGATGTATGAATAATTCTTGGATGGTGAATGATTTAATACCAAACACTGAATTAGCCAGCTACTCCTTTCCACCACCTTTGGCATTTTTATTTAGTTAAGTGGCTTTCATTTCATTCTGAGATGTCAAACCAATAACAGTTTGGTTGCATTATTCTCACTTCTATGAATGCACTTCTTATATCAAACCCTGAATCTGTTATTTGCCTCCAATAATCAATCGCAACATTTATGCAACAACTGTATATGTGTGTGTGTATATATATACATATATCAATATATGCAACAACTATAGAATCAATTCTGTAGTTGTCAATTCATGCAACAACTATAGAATTATTGATTCTATGCAACAACTATAGAATTATTAATCTTATGATTAAAAACGATAGAATTTTGTTTCAGGAAACACAATTAACTTCAATATGATCAATTACACCTTGAAAGTAGAGTGTTCTAAGTGGTATTAGTCAGTAACCATAACTTTGAGACCATGCCTTCAAATTGAAACAAGTCATCAGTCACTTTTTTGGGCATGAAATCAGGCCCTAATGTGAACTCAAGTGACTCTTTCAAAACTGAAGTGAAGTTATAAAAGAAAAGTTGAAAGATAATGAACAGTATATTGAAACAGACTTAGGACAAGAGAGATAGTAAATAGAAAACAGAATCAAAGAAAATAAAGAGTAAACATACGGATGGTCAAACAAAATACATCCGGGAATTAAATCAATATAAAGAAAGGCAGAAACAGAAACAGATACCAAGAAGAGTTAAGACATTAAGAAAATTTTAACATACAAGCAATGTAGTATGTTATTGGTTCACTTTGACTATAAGTATCTTCATTTTAAATTTTAAGATTTAATTGAAAGTCAATATAATGGATTTTGTTGTTCATACTCTTGTTTATGTACTAATGATTCCAATTTAATTTGAATGATTTGATATTAATTCTACATGGAAGGCAAGAGTCTTGGTTGCTAGATTTGGCTTCTACTCTTTCTAATATCTTCTATTTGCAATATCCAATTGGCAAGGTTGAGCAGGTGTCTTTCTTTTTGTTCAGAATTATGGATAATTGTCTTCCAGAGTTGTTCTAATGAAAAAAAGGCACATGCAGGGAAAAGAAAGTGCTTTAGAAAGTGCTCTGGGCTGGGTGCGGTGGCTCACGCCTATAATCCCGCACTTTGGGAAGCCGAGGCAGACAGATCACGAGGTCAGGAGATTGAGACCATCCTGGCTAACACGGTGAAACCCTGTCTCTACTAAAAATACAAAAAAATTAGCCAGGCGTGGTGGCGGACACCTGTAGTCCCAGCTACTCGGGAGGCTGAGGCAGGAGAATGGCCTGAACCCAGGAGGCAGAGTTTGCAGTGAGCTGAGATCGCGCCACTGCACTCCAGCCTGGGTGACAGAGTGAGACTCCGTCTCAAAAAAATAAATAAATAAAATAAATTTTAAAAAATAACGTGCTCTGTACTCATGCAATGGGTTAATTTTATTGTGATAGATATTAATAAGAAAACTTATCTGCAATGCTCATGGAAAGAGCTTTTCGATGCGGCGGCGTAGTGAAATAGATACGGCGACTGAGGGAGATGTGGAGCTGGAGTTAGAGACTGAGACCAGTGGACCAGAGCGGCCTCCCGAGAAGCCACGGAAGCACGACAGCGGTGCGGCGGACTTGGAGCGGGTCACCGACTATGCGGAGGAGAAGGAGATCCAGAGTTCCAATCTGGAGACGGCCATGTCCGTGATTGGAGACAGAAGGTCCCGGGAGCAGAAAGCCAAACAGGAGCGGGAGAAAGAACTGGCAAAAGTCACTATCAAGAAGGAAGATCTGGAGCTGATAATGACCGAGATGGAGATATCTCAAGCAGCAGCAGAACGCAGCTTGCGGGAACACATAGGCAACGTGGTAGAGGCGCTTATTGCCCTAACCAACTGATGCGTGCTTCCACAAATAAACCTACTGGATTAATTTATGGCAATAAAAATTTTTTTGTCTTTTTCAGTTCAAAAAAAAAAAAGAGCTTTTCCCCTTTCTCTGGGCATTGAAACTCCTTTGGTGACCATCTTCTTACCTGTCCTGTGACTGATATATCTGCTTGATTTTTGAAACATTTTGGTAGAGGGTTTAATACACTGATTTCTTTTAATATTTGATTTTTTGGTTTCATCAGGCTGAAGTCGGGGTTATTTTTTAACCAGAGTAGCTAAATCTCTAAATATATTAAGGAAAGTTGACCCATTGACATTCAGACTGAAACACTTATGTTCACCAACCTCTGATAGCCAGCCACCTCCAATTATCATAGCCAAGCCTGGGCCTCTTTTGCCAATCAACTTTGTTTTGGCTGTTCCCTTTCTCTTGGTCATTTCATCAATATCACCTTGTGAACCCATCTCTGGCTATTCCAGAGACATGAGAGAAGGAATATGTCTTATCTCGTGTCATCTAAATCCATAATTTTATAGGCTGAAAAAATGATGCCAGGTAGAGGAAGTGGCTTAGTTGATCAAATCGGGGTTAAATATAGGGCAATACAGATTTTCCTCCTAATTTAGAGCCCAAACATTTTCCTCCAGTGTCTGTCTCTCCCTTGCTCTCCATATGTTCTGATAACTTTCTGCTTTGCTGTAATAATCCTTCTACTGACATCCTCACATGTGCCAGCCAGGCTCTGTGCTTGCCAAGGTAAACCCAAGTTAATCAAAATTGAATTAATTGAGGGTGAGCCTTTGAAAATCATTGAGTGATGAGCTTGGCAGTCCTCACAAAAATCAACAATAAAACTGGGCAAAATAGCAAAAAACAAACATGAAAAACTTTGGAAAATGACCAATGCATACCAAAAACTGAGTATTTATTCAAAACTGTCCACTGAATCTCAGGAAGGACAGCCTGTGGTTTCTTCCTTTGGGGTTACTCTCATTTAACTTCCAGCTCTGGAGTGTAGAAGTTCTACCAGTGTGTGGCAGGCAGAGAGGACTGGCAGCAGAGGGTACGGACTTTATTTTCAGCGGTAAGAGGGAAATATGCCCAAGGGCACTGCCAGAAACAACAGCATTTTAAGTAGCACATGATCAGGGAAGGCCAACGCCACAGCTAGCCTGAGCTCTTCACACTAGCCAGAGCAAGCAATAGATCCACAAGAAATGTAACGAGGGGGTTGGGGGAATGAATGCCAGAGCCAACAAGGGCTTTGATAAGATCCTATTTATCCATTGTGGCCTGCACATGCACAGGCTTCTTTCAAGCTCAGGAAAAGACCAGAAGGAGCAGCACAAAGCCAATTGTCCCTGGCTGACGATGAAGGCTGCAAACACAGAAAGTAAAGGCAGACATCACCTGACCTTTGTTTAAGCACAAGCTCTGATCAATCATTGGCTGACCACTAACCTATCCTGACCCTGAGACAATCCCTAGAAAGCCAGGCTTAGGATATTAAAAAAGTTTTTTTTTGTTGTTGTTTTTTTTTTGTTTTGTTTTAAATAATCAGTAATTTTGAGCTGTAAAGGACATCAGTGGCAACAGAGTGTGGAATAAATTGGTGACACCTGAATCCAAAATTGTTACAATCTACTAGTAATGACATTCAAATATAAAAAATGTAGAATATGCAAAGAAACAGGAAAGTGTGACCCTTTTGCAGGGAATAAAAGTAATCAGTGGAAATAGTCTTTAAAGAAGCCCAGGTATTAGATTTAGCAGACAAAACTTAAAACAGCTGTTATAAATATGTTCAAGAAACTTATCTTACATATACCAAAAGCGCACCCTGGTGCCTTCACAATTCACTTCCTATTGTATGTAGAGTGGGCGCTTGTCTTAAATGGCTTGGAACAGCCTCAGTTTATGTACACCATGCCAATGCAATTTCATATTGTATTAGATAGCATCATAACTACGGTCCTTTTTACTCTAAAAATTTTCCTTTGGATGAGAAAATTATCCATACATATAAGTATAATATAGATATAAATTATATGTATTTATACCTATATGTCTGTAACTATAAAAAGGCAAGAAATATTTAAAAACAAAAAATTATTTTGCCATAAAGTTTGAGTGTTTTATGAATACAGCAGATAAAATGTAGGTCATATACTTAGTCTTCATATTTTCCATATTTTTCTTCAAACACTAACACTTCTGAGTGATATGTAATTTCTACAAGTTCTACAAGGAACACTGAAGTTTGCCAAACCCTTCACACGCAATCTTCAAGGCCAGTTTTTAGAGCTATTCTTTTTTGTCATATAAGGAGGATAGATTATTATGTGAATTTCAAAGTGGTGTGTGCATGTGTGTGTGAGAGAGAGATTCTGAGAATGACTTCTTTCAGAGTGTAAATAATTTTTTCCGTAGATCTAAGTAGATATTATGTTCTACTTGTTAATATTTGTGGGCAAAGATGATCTCCAGGATGGCGGCATGAAGAGCTTTAATGACTCCTTTAGTTGTTAAAATTTTTTTTTATGTAAAATATCTTTAAATTATCCTAAGGGCATGCAGTAAGTAAAGAAATATTTTTTTCAAGAAAATCTTCTGTGTCTGTAGAGGGACAGGACAAATAGGGTAGATGTATATATGAAAGGGAGTTTATTAAGGAATATCGACTCATACAATCACAAGATGAAGTCCCACAATAGGCCATCTGCAAGCTGAGGAGCAAGGAAGCCAGTCCGAGCCCCTAAACCTCAAAAGTAGGGAAGCCAACAGCTCAGCCTTCAGTCTGTGGCAGAAGCCCTGTGAGCCCCTGGCAAACCACTGGTGTAAGCCCAAAAGTCCAAAAGCTGAAGAACTTGGAGTCTGATGTTCGAGGGGAGAAAGCATCCACCCCAGGAGAGAAATGAAGGCTGGAAGACTCAGCAAGTCAAGCCCCTTCAATTTCTTCCTGCTTTATTCTAGCCACACTGGCAGCAATTAGATGGTACCCACCCAGATCGAAGGTGGGTCTGCCTCTCCCAGCCCACTGACTCAAATATTAATCTCCTTTGGCAACACCCTCATAGACACACCCAGGAACAATACTTTGAATCCTTCAATCCAATCAAGGTGACACTCAATATTAACCATCACATCTACTAAATCTCAGTAAGAACAAGAGACTGTAGCACGTGAGCTACAATTTATCCCCATCTTTCCCATTGCACCCACTGTTCTGTATGATGGAACTCTGCTCTGGGTGGGTAGGGCCACTTAGACTGGTCTTTCTTCCCCCAGCTCCCAGTTGAGGACCACAGCATCTTCCCAGAAGGGGCAGGCTGCCAGCATTTCCCTTAACCTCCAGTCCCCTCCCAGATCCATGTTCCAGAGGCTGAATTCCAGGAGAGGGCAGCCCAGAGTTCTTTCACCAAGCCCCTCCTCATAGGAAGTTCTACCCCAGACACAGCAGGCTGAGAATAATGGGGCCCTAACCTCCCCACCCCCGTCTCCTGCAACTCGCTCATAGGGCAGAGGTTCCATTTCTGGAGAAGCAAGCGAAGAAGACCAGAGGCAGCCCTCCAGCCCAGCTTCCCGATCATAAAGCAAGAGTGTCACTCCAAAAGAATCAGACCACCGCTGCACCCACTAGCTCTGAAGAAATGGCCCAGAGATTATTTGCAAGTGGGGAGAGAAAGGTCATGGCTTTCCCCAAAGGAGCTAACTGGCTTTGAAAAAGAGCATGGGGAAAGTCAAGCCTAAGAGTTCCCTTAAGGGCAATGTAGATTTTGGTTGCAACCAATTAAGAAGAGGCTAGCAGGTCCATGAGAATAGCAAGCTAAACCATAGGGCAGCTAGTTTACCAGATAGAGAATAGCACATAAATATATAGAAATTATAAAAGAAAAAAGAAAATGAAAGTTTTGGAGTTAAAAAGTACAGCAAAGAACTGAAATAGAAAATTTACTATAGGGGTATAAGAGTAGATTTGAATTGTCAGAAGAAATAATCAGCAAACTTGAAGGAAAATGATAAAAGTTTTGTGATCCTAAAAAGGAAAAAAGAATGAGGGAAAATAAACAGTCTGAGAGAAATGAAGGACCTCATTACCCGAACTGACAAATGTGTAAAGGAAGTAACAAAAGGAGAGGAAAAAGAGTAAGGAGTAGACAAATCAGCAAGAAAAAAACAAATAATTCCATCAAAAAGTGGGCAAAGGACATGAATAGACAATTCATATACAAATGGCCAACAAGCACATGAAAAAATATCTCAACATCACTGATTATCAGGGAAATGCAAATTAAAAGCACAATGAGATATCACCTGTATTAGTCTGTTTTCACACTGCTGATAAAGACATACCCAAGACTGGGTAATTTATAAAGGAAAAGGGTTTAATTGAACTTACAGCTCCACATGGCTGCGGAAGCCTCACAATCATGGTGGAAGGCAAGGAGGAGCACGTCATGTCTTACATGGATGGCATCAGGCAAAGAGAGAACTTGTGCAGGGAGACTCCCATTTTTTGAAACCATCAGATCTTGTGAGACTTATTCACTATCATGAGAACAACATGGGAAAGACCTGCCTTCATGATTCAATTACCTCCCACTGTGTCCCTCCCACGACACATGGGAATTCAAGATGAGATGTGGGTGGGCACACAGCCAAATCATATCATTCCACCCCTGGCCCCTCCCAAATTTCAGGTCCTCACATTTCAAAACCAATCATGTCTTCCAAACCATCCCCCAAAGTCTCAGTTCATTTCAGCATTAACTCAGAAGTTCACAGTCCTGGCCAGGTGTGGTGGCTCATGCCTGCAATCCCAGCAGTTTGGGAGGCCGAGGTGGGCAGATCACCTGAGGTCAGAAGTTTGAGACCAGCCTGGCCAACATGGTGAAACCCCATCTCTACTAAAAACACAAAAACTAGCCAGGCATGATGGCACACACCTGTAATCTCAGCTACTTGGGAGGCTGAGGCAGGAGGATCACTTGAACCCAGAAGGTGGAGATTGCAGTGAGCTAGATTGCACCACTGCCCTCCAGCCTGGGTGACAGAGTGAGACTCTGTCTCAAAAAAAAAAAAAAAAAAAAAAAGTCCTCAGTCCAAAGTCTCATCTGAGACAAGGCAAGTCCCTTATGCCTACCAGCCTGTAAAATCAAAAGCAAGTTAGTTACTTCCTACATACAATGTAAGTACAGGCACTGGGTAAATACAGTGGTTCCAAATGGAAAAAATTGGCCAAAACAAAGGGGTACAGGCCCCATGTAAGTCCGAAATCCAGTGGGGCAGTCAAATCTTAAAGCTCCAAAATGATCGCTTTTGACTCCATGTCTCATGTCCAGGTCATGATAATGCAAGAGGTAGATTTCCATGGTCTTGGTCAGCTCTGCCGCTGTGGTTTTGTCAGGTACAGACTCGGTCCTGGCTGCCTTCACAGGCTGGCATTGAGTGTCTATGGATTTTCCAGGCACATGCTGCAAGCTGTCAGTGGATCTATCCTTCTGGAGTCTGGAGGATGGAGGCCCCCTTCTCACAGCTCTACTAGGGACTCTGTGGGGGGGCTCCCACCTCACATTTCCCTTCTGCACTACCCTCAGCAGAGGTTCTCCATGAGGACCCTGCCCCTACAGCAAACTTCTACCTGGACATCCAGGGGCTTCCAAACATCTTCAGAAATCTAACTGGAGGTTCCCAAACCTCAATTCTTGACTTCTTTGCACCCACAGGATCAACACCACATGGAAGCTGCCAAGGCTTGAGACTTACACCCTCTGAAGCCACAGCTGAAGCAGCTGGGACACAGGGCACCAAGTCCCTAGGCTGCACACAGCACAGGGACCCTGGGCCTGTCCCACAAAACCATTTTCTCCTAGGCCTCCAGGCCCGTGATTGGATGGGCTGCTGTGAAGACCTCTGACATGCCCAGGAGATATCTTCCCCATTGTCTTGAGGATTAACATTCAGCTCCTCATTACATATGCAAATTTCTGCAGCCAGCTTGAATTTCTCCTTAGAAAATGGGTTTTTCTTTTCTTTTTTATTTATTTATTTATTTATTTATTTATTTATTTATTTATTTATTTATTTTTGAGACGGAGTCTTGCTCTGTCACCCAGGCTGGAATGCAGTGGCCGGATCTCAGCTTACTGCAACCTCCGCCTCCCGGGTTCACGCCATTCTCCTGCCTCAGCCTCCCGAGTAGCTGGGACCACGGGTGCCCGCCACCTCACCCGGCTAATTTTTTTTGTATTTTTAGTAGAGACGGGGTTTCACTGTGTTAGCCAGGATGGTCTCGATCTCCTGACCTCGTGATCCGCCCATCTCGGCCTCCCAAAGTGCTAGGATTACAGGCTTGAGCCACCGCGCCCGGCCGGGTTTTTCTTTTCTATCACATTGTCAGGGTGCAAATTTTTTGAACTCAGGCTCTGTCTCCCTTATAAAACTGAATGCCTTTAACAGCACCCAAGTCACCTCTTGAATGCTTTGCTGCTTAGAAATTTCTTCCTCAGTAGCCAATATTTGCTTCCTCATTAGTCAAACCTTCACCTTGCAATGATGCAGCTCAACATCAAAGCTGAAGTAGTAATACCCAGGCACCTTGCAAGCAGAGACTCACTCCCATGGCCTCCTTTAAATCCCTCTGGGCATTGTACAGGACTTCTGTGAAGACGATGGGCTTGGAAGGAGGAGGAAGTTTTCCACTGAGCTTCATGGTAAAGGCTGATCTTTCTATATTAGGGCAGGGGCATTTTGTCATTTCACTTATTTCTTCTGTACATTGTGGTACACCTGGGGCACCAGGACATTCCAGGAAAAATGAGAAACAACCAACGGGCAGCTGACATCTCAGTGGGTACATTTAGTCATTCATTTCATGGCTATGGAACTTCACAAGCTCTCTTTGAGACATATAGGTCACCAGTTTATTTTTTTCTTGATCGTAATATTTGTGGTTCTAATATCAGCTTCAGTTTTCTCCTCCCCTAACAGAGCCCTCAAAACAACCCACCTTGGATGTCATACTCACTCTTTTTTTTCCCATCCCACCCTGATCCATATACTTACCTTTCCCTGGATCACATGTCGCAAGCTTCATTATCCTTGACTTCAACCATGGCTATTTCTGGACCTAAATGGTCATGAACCTAATTGGATCTTGGAGCTTTGTGTTGCCTTCCCAAGTTCCCAGGATTTATAATAAATCCCCCATGCTTGCTCAAGTATTTCCTATTTTGCCCTACCATCCCAAGCAATGATTAGGGTGTCCGTCCAACACTATCACTCTGTTGTAGGTTAATTGTAAAAAAAAATACTGCTTTGTTGGTGATATGGTTTGGCCGTGGCCCTACCCAAATCCCATCTTGAAGTATAGCTCCAGTAATTCCCACATGTTGTGGGAGGGACCCCATGGGAATTAATTGAATGATGAGAGTGGTTTCTCCCATACTGTTCTCATGGTAGTGAATAAGTCTCATGAGATCTGATGGTTTTATAAGGGCAAACTCCTTTCACTTGGTTCTCATTCTCTCTTGTCTGCTGCCGTGTAAGACATGCTTTTTGTCTTCTACCATGATTGTGAGGCCTCCCCAGCCACGTGGAACTGTGAGTCTGCTAAACCTCTTTTTCTTCATAAATTACCCAGTCTTGGGTATGTCTTTATCAGCAGCATGAAAACAGACAAATACATTTGGCATAGCATCATTTTTAAGAATATGAACTTTTGGTTTATAAACAGAGCAAACCTCTGTCCTATTGTCCAGCACCTAGTCCAGTTACTTAAATTCTCCAAGTCTCTGTTTCTTTGACCATACAATGGAGGAGGAGGAAACAATCATATATTCTCATAGGATTATTATGAAGCTTCAAGAAGATAGGAAAGAGACAATCCAATAAAAGTACTTACCACAGTGTCAGGGAAACAGCAACTCTAAATGAATATAAACTATTATTTTATTTCTGTTGGCTTCTCACTTTTATTTATTTATTTTTTATTTTTTGAGATGGAGTCTTGCTCTGTTGCCCAGGCTGGAGTGTGGTGGTGTAATCCAGCTCACTGCAACCTCTGCCTCCTGGGTTCATGCAATTCTCCTGCCTCAGCCTCCCGAGTAGCTGGGACTACAGGCATGTGCCACCATGCCAGGCTAATTTTTGTATTTTTAGTAGAGACAGGGTTTTGCCATGTTGGCCAGGCTGGTCTCAAACTCTTGGCCTCAAGTGATCCACTCACCTAGACCTCCCAAAGTGCTGGGATTACAGGCATGAGCCACTGTGCCTGGCCCTAAAATAGTTTTAGAATGAAATTTGCAAAAATAGTAGAGCTCATGTGTGCTTTTCACTCACCTTCCCACAATGATGATACGGTTTGGCTGTGTGTGTCCCCACCCAAAATCTTATCTTGAATTATAATTCCCATAATCTCCACATGTCAAGGGTTGGACCAGGTGGAGGTAATTGGATCACGGGGGCGGTTTGCCCCATGCTGTTCTAGTGATAGTGAGTCTCATGAGATCTGATGATTTTAAGTATCTGGCACTTCCTCTGCTTGCATTCAATCCATCCTGCTGCCCTGTCAAGAAGGTGCCTGCTTCTCCTTTGCCTTCCACCATGATTGTAAGTTTCCTGAGGCCTCCCCAGCCATGAAGAACTGTGAGTCAATTAAACCTGTTTCCTTTATAAATTACCCAGTCTTGGGCATTTCTTCCTAGCAGTGTGAGAACGGACTAATACAGATGACTTTTTACATTACTCTAATACAATGATCAAAACCATGGGATTGACCTTGGTATAATAATTAAGTATAAAACCTTATTGCGATTTCACCAGTTTTCATATGCTTTTGTATTTTTCTTTTGTTTTGTTGTTGTTGTTGTTGTTGAGTATTCTACGAAAATGCATCAGAGTATACATGCATGTAACCACAACCAAAATTAAGATAAAAACCTGATTCTTCATCCCAGAGAAACTCCCTCATGCTACCCCTTTGTAGTCTCACCTCTCCATCCCTAATTCCTGTCAATCCTTGATCTGTTTTCCATCACTAAATTTGATCATTTACTTAGGTTACATAAATGGAATAATAGAATATATAGTCTTTTGAGGTTATGACTCACCAAATAGAAAATATCAATTAAAAGCTAACAATTTCTAAAATTTTTATTTTAATTTCCGGGGTACATGTGCAGGATATGCAGGTTTGCTACATAGGTAAACGTGTGCCATGGTGATTTGCTGCACCTATCAACCCCTCAGCTAGTTATTAAGCCCAGCACACATTAGCTATTTTTCCTGATGTTCTCCCTCCCCCAACTCTCCTCATTGTTGTTCCTCTCCTTGTATCCATGTGTTCTCATTGTTCAGCTCCCACTTATAAGTGCGAACATGTGGTGTTTGCTTTTCTGTTCCTGCACTAGTTTGCTGAGGATAATGGCTTCCATCTCTATCCATGCCCCTGCAAAGTACATGATCTCATTCCTTTTTATGGCTGCATAGTATTCCATGGTGTATATTTACCACATTTTCTTTTATTTTGAGATGAAGTCTTGCTCTTGTCCCCCAGGCTGGAATGGCGTAATCTCAGCTCACTGCAACCTCCGCCTCCTGGGTTCAAGAGATTCTCCTGCCTCAGCCTCCCGAGTACCTAGGATTAAAGGTGCCTGCCACCATGCCCAGCTACTTTTTGTATTTTTAGTAGAGACGCGGTTTCACCATGTTAGCCAGGCTGGTCTCGAACTCCTGACCTCAGGTGATCCACCCACCTCAGCCTCCCAAAGTACTGGGATTACAGGCGTGAGCCACCGCACCCGGCCTACCACATTTTCTTTATCCAGTCTATCACTGATGAGCATTTGGGTTGATTCTATGTCTTTGTTATTGTGAATAGTGCTGCAGTGAACATACTCATGCATGTGTCTTTATAATAAAATGATTTATATTCCTTTGGGTATATACCCAGCAATGGGATTGCTGGGTCAAAGGGATTTCTTTGACAAATCTCCATACTGTTTTCCATAGTGAGCCACAATGATGGCTGAACTAATTTACATTCCCACCAACAGTGTAAAAGCGTTCCTATTTCTCCGCAGCCTCATCAAAGCTAGCAATTATTTTTAAAAGGACGGAATAAAGAAAAATAATTTAAAAAAGGTTTTCCTCTGAACAGAACCTCAAACATCTGTGGAACATCATCAAGCATACTAATATATGCACGAGGGGAATCCTAGAAAGAGAAGAGAAAGAAAAGGGGTACAAAGCACATGAAGAGAGAATGGACAAAATGTTCCAGATTTGATGAACAACATTAACCTACAGTGCCAAGAAACTCAATGAATTCCAACATAGACATCAGAAATTCTATCTCCCAATATCTCACTCTATGACTCTAGGAAATTTATTTCATCATTTTCTTTCAGAAAGGGATATGTGGTCTGATTTCTCAGTAAGTCCATCACTTTTGCTACTTATTCAAGGCATGACAATCCTGAAGGGTTTTTCTTAATCACACCTTCCTTATTATTACCTATCCCAGTTCCTTGTTCTCTTACCCCTCACTGTCTTCCCCACTATCCTAGAAACAGGAACGTTGTTCTTTAAGTTTGTTTCGGGACAGGAATGATGTGGATCTTTAAAAGAGCTGAATATGAGAAAGAACTAGAGATGAAATATTTAAAGAAAAATAAGAGTTCATATTGCTTTCTGTGGTTTACAGTAGTTGAGTAAGTTTTTCTTTTCTTTTTTCTGAGGATTGAGCAAGACATGCCTCCTGAATGGTCAGAAGAGGTAATTTATGCATCATATTTAGTGAGTTTAACTCTGGACTTGAGTCACTGGCTTGTTCAGAATTCACTAGAGATTCAGTTATGTTCCCATTGAGACACACTCTTACCTGACCACTTGTGCTTAGGAAGAGAAGGGAACCTTTTTCTTAATCCTAGTTGCTCATTGTCTCAGGGACACCTGGGGATTGGATATATAGGAGAAGGCAGTCCCACTGGAGTGCTAGGGAGGGCTGGGCTGAAGAAAGCTGGGTCCTCCTCACTCGCTCCTATGCATTCCATTTGATCCAGCAACTACATGATGAGAAAAATCTATTCTCTCAAATGGAACAAATCCCTCTGTTGTCTCTAGAGGGTGCTCAGAAACCACTGATCCAGACACAAGCAGCTTCAGTACCTAAAGTGAAGAACACTGAAGATCCCAGGAAGGAATAGTGCAAAGAAGGAGAAGAGAGAGCTATGAAAGAACAGAATACAGAGCAAAATCTCCCTGCCTTTGGGGAAAGAATCAGCCATCCTGGATTCTCTGGCTTGGGCCACAGTATTGCAACCAGCATTTGGCCTTCATCTTCCAATATCTTTGGGGACAGAATTTATCTGGGAATTTCACAGCATCAGGTGCCAGTGGGGTAGCAGTATATGAGAATGAAGTGAAGCAAATAGAACTTCCATTAAATGTGCACGCATTTTGTATGTCACTCTGTTCAAAGTGCTTTACCACACGTTATATCTTGTCCCATAGCAATGCAACAGAATAAATTAAGTTTGACTACATACATCTTAGAGATGCGAAAGTTGAGTTGCAGAGAAAGGGAGCACCCTGCCCACAAAGAACGCAACTTTTTGGTATAAGAACAGATTTCAAATCCATGATATCTTCAATACACCACCCAGTCTTTTTTTTTTCAGACTCTGGGGAAGTTCACAATTTAATTAAGCAAATATTGATTTACATAGACAAAGCAAAATAGCAATGCATGATAAAAATTTTTAAATGCAACCTATAAAGGTTTATAAAATCGAAGAATTTCAGGGCTAACTGTGACCTCAGTGGCCATTTAGTCCAAAACACAAATCAGCGAGTAAGTCTTCATCACATGTTAGAAGTGGCCTGTCCAGCTTTGGTTTGAATGTCTTCAATCACATGGAAACGCCTACTTCAGAAATATATCTTTCCACTGATAAACTGCTCTGTTAGAAAGATTTTCCTCATCTAACCCTAAGTGTGCTCCCTGAAACTTCCAGCCATGTCCTAAAGCCATCCTTTGCAGCCACATAGTACATGACCATTCTTCATTTTATATAACAGCTCTTCACATGTTGTGTGCCCATTAAGCAAACCCCACCCCTAGGATTTCTCATTTCAAGGTTATAGAAATAATCCAAATTCCAGCTGGGCGCTGTGGCTCATGCCTATAATCCCAACACTTTGAGAGGCTGAGTGGGGTGGATCACCTGAAGTCAGGAATTCGAGACCAGCTTCGCCAACACGGTGAAACCCCGTCTCTACAAAAAATACAAAAATTTGCTGAGCATAGTGGCAGGCACCTGTGGTCCTAGCTGCTTGGGAGGCTGAGGCATGAGAATAGCTTGAACCCAGGAAGCGGAAGTTACAGCAAGTCAAGGTTGCACCACTGCACTCCAGCCTGGGTGATAAAATAAGATAAAATAAAATAAAAATGTATTAAAAAAAGAAATAGGCCTGGCACAGTGACTCATGCCTATAATCCCAGTACTTTGGAAGACCAAGGTGAGTGGATCACAATGTCAGGAGATCGAGATCATCTTGGCCAACATGGTGAAACTCCATCTCTACTAAAAACGCAAAAATTAGCTGGCTGTGGTGGTGTGCGCCTGTAGTCTCAGCTATTCAGGAGGCTGAAGCACGAGAATTGCTTGAACCTGGGGGGCGGAGGTGAGCTGAGATTGCACCACTGCACTCCAGCCTGGCAACAGAGCAAGACTCTGTATCAAAAAATAACAATAATCCTAATCCAAATTCCTTACTACTCTTACTTTATGTGATACAGTTTTCAGGCTTACCCACAATTCTACTTGCCTTACTCTGAACAAATTTGTAAAGGTGGGTCCCGATTATGATCAAATACCTCTTCATCACATGCACACAAAACAACCTGCTTATGTCCCATTCATAAACAAACCTACAAACAAGGTGATACTGGTATAATTTGCAAGTCTTTCCCAGACACCCTCTATAATGAGTTCATTGTACCCAACTCTTGGAACCCTTCCTCTTTCTAGTAATGGCATGTAAAATTTCCGGGCTGTGACTGTTTATATCTGTTTCTTTAACAAGAATTTGAAAGCAAAGCTGCCCATCCCCATAAGCAAACCCCAGGGGCGGTGGATCACACCTGTAATCCCAGCATTTTGGGGGGCTGAGGCGGGCGGATCACCTGAGGTCGGGAGTTTGAGACCAGCCTGACCAACATGGAGAAACCCTGTCTCTAGTATAAATACAAAATTAGCCAGGTGTGGTGCCTCATGCCTGTAATCTCAGCTACTTGGGAGGCTGAGGCGGGAGAATCACTTGAACCTGGGTGGCAGAGATTGCGGTGAGCCGAGAT
>NW_022334321.1:0-11088 GCF_002776525.5 Piliocolobus tephrosceles | reverse complement strand
GTGAGTGCACACCCTGACTGTGTACCAAGGGCACTACCCCCACAAACAGAGCAGACCCAGCAGCACCTGGCCATTGCCAACTACTGCCATTCCTGGTGCCTCAGGCTCTGCCTGCCAGCTGTGCCCTGAGGTGCTTTCTCACATCCTCCTGCAGGTTCCCAGGAGGCAAACCCCCTAGGAAGACAGGCGACCTGTGAGGCCCTAGAGCGCCACCGTAAGAGAAGAAGAGCTGTAAGCCGGCCTTTGTCAGAGCCATCATGGGTGAGTTTCACACCTGAGGCCAATTGCACTGTTCCTCTCTCCCTCAGGCCTGTTGGATCCCATCATCCACATCCCTGTTCACACATTTACCTTCTGCTCCTGAGGAAGACGTTATACCTTTGTTTTGAAATGTTCCTAGCCACAACTTTGAGGAAGACTTCCAGAACCGAATTGTGATAGAGAACTTGGTAGATGCACAGGATTCCACAGATGAGGAAGAGGAGAAAGCCTACTCCATTTCCTCTTCCTCTTTCTACTTATTATTCCCCACCTCTTCCTTCTCTTCTTCTTCCTCCTTCTCCTCCTCTTTCTTCTCTTCCTCCTCCTCCTCCTCATCCTCTACTCTGATTCTTGGTGCTCATGAGGAGAAGGAGAAGCTGTCTGCTGGGATGCTGCCTCTTCCCCAGAATCCTCCTGAGAGTCCTCCCCAGGGTCCTCTCCAATGTTCCCTGTCCTTCTGCTCCTCCTCCACTTTATGGAGCCCATTCAATGAAGAGCCCAGCAGCCAAGAAGGTGAAGATACAAGTACCCGGCATAGCCTGACAGATAGTGAGTCCTTGTTCATTTATACACTGGATGAAAAGGTGGACGAGGTGGTACAGTTTCTTCTCCTCAGATATCAAACAAACAGCCTGTCACAAAGGCAGAGATGGTGACGAATGTCATCAGCAGGTACAGGGGCTACTTTCCTATGATCTTCAGGAAAGCCCGTGAGTTCATAGAGATTCTTTTTGGCATTTCCCTGAGAGAAGTGGACCCTGACGGCTCCTACATCTTTGGAAACACATTAGAGCTCAGCTGTGAGGGGGGTCTGAGTGACGAGCAGGGCATGCCCCCGAACCGCCTCCTGATTCTTATTCTGAGTATCATCTTCATGAAGGGCACCTGTGCCTCTGAGGAGGTCATCTGGGATGTGCTGAGTGGAATAGGGGTGTATGTTCAGAGGGTGGACTTCATCTGTGGGGAGCCCAGGGAGCTCGCCACTAAAGTTTGAGTGCAGGGACAGTACCTGGAGTACCGGGAGGTGCCCAGTAGTGCTCTTCTCTTGTGAATTCCTGTGGGGTCCTAGAGCCCATTCAGAAACTAGCAAGAAGAAAGTAGTGAGATTTTGGCCATGCAAAACAATACCATCCCTAGTTCCTTTCCAACCTCCTCCAAGGATGCTTTGAAAGATGTGGAAGACAGAGCCCAGGCCATAATTGACACCAAAATTGATGCTACTGCCATGGCCAGTGCAAGGTTGCGTGGCATCTCCAAAAACTTCTCCTGTCTTGAGTGAAGTCTAGGGCAGTTTCTTACCTCTGTGTTTGAAGAGGGCAGTTGAGGTACTAGGTAGTGGAGGGCCCAGGTGGGCTTGAGGGAATAACACAGTGTTCTTCGCATTTCTGTTCCATATGGGAGAGATGGAGATTTACCTCTTTTCCTTTTGTGTACTTTTTGAATGATTTTCCTTTTAACAGTAGGTTGAATTAGCTTCAGAATATTATTTTATAAATATTAATCACATATGTATTGCTGTTTATCTACTTTAAGAGTAACAGTCTGATATTTTGTAAAAAAAGTTGGAAAAAGTTTGTCTCTTCTTTTGTGATCTGTAAAAGGATAACATGGTATTGCACTAGGAATTTTCTTGAAAATGTGTAAGAACTCAGCAGTTAAATAGTGGAACAAAATAAAGGATGGTGAATAGTTATATTTGCTGATCCTGCTTAGTCTGTTGTTCTTGAAAATTAAAGAAATCGACCTGGCTTTTCTTAGCTCATTCAAGAAAGTAGCAGAAATTAAATGTTACTAAATAAAAGCATCTCTGACTGCTTTATTTGCCTAACATTCTGTGAGCATTTGCTTGCGGAGGGGACTCTTAGTAGTGGGGATACAGTGAAAAGCAAGAGTTATGCCTTACCTGTAAAACAGTAGAATCTAGGAGCAGAAGCCATGTCAAGAAGGTGGTAAGATGCTCTCTACAATCATAAGTTTACATAGAGTGGGGAGGTGAGACTCCAGATGGAGTCTTCAAGTATAAAGTCCCTGAGCTAAGGTACTTTGGGGATTCAGGAAACTGCAGATGCTTCTGTGGCAGCTGATTGTTATGAAGCTGCGTGGTGGCAGGGGCCAGACTCTCAGAAGGTGAGAGAAAAGCCTGCAATGGAAAACTGCTCTGAGCAGTTCTTTCTGGGTGGAGGATGAGGCAGAGAGGAGTTTCCACATGGTGAATTAAGGGAAGGTGTCTTGCAGCTCTCAAACTGGTGAGCTTGAACACAGTGCAAAGACTAGGTGATTGATACCCATCATTTGCAAGGGTTTCCTGAGAAATAAGGTGATAACTCCTTGAAATGCTTCCCAGAAGCTTCCAGGCTGGCATTCATTTTCCTAGCCTGGGAGAGCCAGAGCCCATTCCATTGAAAGGACATTTAATTAGGTTATTTTGAATGTAATGTGGGCAACTGTAAGCAAGGGCTAGATTTTAGTGGAGGATAAATAGAAATAGTGATTTGGATGTGTGAGCAAAGGGAAAGGTGAAAAGGAGTTGATCTTTGATTCAAATTCTAGGATCTTTGAGCTGCATTCCACCTGGGGAATTCTCCCCTTACCCATGTTATATAATATATTATTTCAGAAAGAAAATGTACTGAGTCATATTTATGAAGCTGACATTTTGGTTGAGTTGGTATTTCATGACATATTCACCTACATCTTCTCTGAGATGTTTCAGATAACAAAAACAAGAGCTAAATTTTTCATAAAAGACAGTGGTAGACTTTGAAGTTGTAATTCTATTGATAACGACTGCCATTATTAAAATTCCAATACATGCCAGTCACTGTGACAGGTGTTTTATTCACATTACGTACATTCCAGAACATCTACAATAAAGGACTTATCCCACCCATTTTACCCTGATGAAGAACCTGAGTCTCATAGTGCTTAATGAATTCCTCCAAGTTCACGTGGCTAGAATGTGACAGGGCTGGAACATGAAACCTGCTGTGAATTGATCTAGGCACATACTGTCTCCACTCCTGCCAGCCTCAGGAAGGTCTTTGCCTGTTAAGCTACATCTCTTCACAATTCTTCAGGTGACATAAAGATGAACCCTGTGGCCAAGATATCCAGATAGGACTAGAGAAGAAGTAAGGTGACAATGAGAATAAATGCAATGTGGGGATCGTTGTGGACTTTATTTACCTAAGGAACTCCTATTCTGAGCCCTAGGTTTCCAGAGAGCTGACTCTGTCCAGGTGCCAGCAGTTCTGTCCAGCCTCAGCACTTTCCCACTTTACAGCACCCTCCTTCTTGTCTCTCCTGTGTGCTCTCCTGAGCAACTCTGGAACCTGTCCTGCTGACCAGCTCATCCCTACAATCTCTCTGTGAAGGCTGTGCCCTGCTTCCAGTGTAACAGCCCAGAATCCGCAGTCCTTCCCCTGACATAGATGCCTCCTCATCCCCACAGAAGTTCCCTGACTGATCCATCCATACCCCCCGGCTCCTGTGTGATAACAGCAATTCGATGTCAATTTTCAGTTTGGATAGTGACAATTCCATATCTATCCTGGGCATCTTCAACACACTCTCAAAATACTCCCACATAGGGTGCTGAGTAGAATCTGAGTTGCCACATAATATACTGGTTCTAGGGATGTAATCCTAGGGTAAGAGATAGAGTTTTTGAGATCATCCTAATATTTGATATTTGTATTAGGATTTTAATATATGGTATTTGTGGTAGCATTGTTTGAAGCAGGCCACTGAAGAGATACACAAATGAATGAGCTATACTAGGTGGTCAGAAAGCAAAGCTTCCTTCATAAACTTGGTATATGAGATACAATTTTGGAAATCACTTTGTAAATAAATTACAAGGAGCGGAATTTCTAAAAACAGAGCAATAACAAAATCCTTAATACTGCTTAGGAGGTGACAAAGGTTCCTTGACAGACAGGCTAGCTCTGATGAGAACAGAAAATTATGGTTAAGCATCCTTCCGTTGTCTCTTTTCTGTGTACCTGCCCTACAGGCAAATCTTGGTTTGCAGTGAGCCATAGGCACATGTACAGCTGTTCAGGAATGTTCAGTCATGTAGAGGGTGTTAGAGTCTCTCATGGTAGGATATTTACCATATACCAAAAGGAGTGACAGAATTCTCAGTCTAAAGAGATTGTATTGTGTGATGGTTAATACTGAGTGTCAACTTGATTGGATTGAAGGATGCAAAGTATTGATCCTGGGTGTGTCTGTGAGGGTATTGCCAAAGGAGATTAACATTTGAGTCAGTGGACTGGGAAAGGCAGACCTACCTTTAATCTGTGTGGGCATAATCTAATCAAGCTGCCAGTAGGACCAGAATAAAAAGCAGGCGGAAGAATGTGAAAAGGCTAGACTGGCTTAGCCTCCCAGCCTGCATCTTTTTCCCATGCTGGGTGCTTCCTGCCCTCTAACATCGGATTCCAAGTTCTTCAGCACTGGGACTTGGACTGGCTTCCTTGCTCCTCAGCTCGCAGATGGCCTATTGTGGGACCGCATGATCATGGGAGTTAATAAACTCCATAACACACTCCCCTTTATATATATACATCTATCCTATTAGTTCTGTTCCTCTAGAGAACCCTGAGTAATACAGATTTTTGTACCAGGAGTGGTTCTAGAGAAACAGAATATTAAGGATGGAGGCCTTTCATTGGTTTTGGGGTTTCTGGAGTTGGATGCTTAACGTGATTAGACCCAAAAATGCTAAGGACTCTAATTCTAATGGTGTGGAGAACACTGATAGGCTTTGGTGTGAACTGTTTAGAGAATTATGCAAAATAAATGCATTTGACACTCCTGATTGACCGCTCATGAGAAAAAAGTTTAGTGACCCTGTACTTAATATCTTTGACCATATGTGGGGAATCAAGGAACTTAATGAAGTTGGTTGGTCGCTCCTAAATTCACTGGACAAAGGGTTGAAAGAAAATGATGAACTTAGAGATTCCAACTTCTGGCTTCAGAAGCAGATACTGAGCCTCAAATCTGCTGAGGTTGCCCTGAGTATGAGTCTTATCTCCTGTAGAGAAAGAGCTGAAATTTCCACCTTTGTCTAAGGAGATAAACCCTGTGCTTCCTGAGGCAACAGTGATGGCCTCATCTGAGGCAGTTACCAGTCAAGATAATGTTGCTTCTCCTCAGGACCCACCCCCAACACCCCTGTTTGTTTCTATTCCTATAACTAAGCTAAAGTCCTGGTGGGCCCCTAGAAGTGAAGTTCAGAGTATGACCCACGAGGGGGTGCACTACACTCGAAAAGAACTGCTTAAGTTTTTTAATTTATATAAACAGAAATCTGGAGAACAGGCATGGGAATGGATATTAAGGGTGTGAGATAATGGTGGAAGGAACACAGAGTTTAATCAGACTGAATTTATTGATTTGGGCCTACTAAGTAGGGATTATGCATTTAACGTTGCAGCTTGGGGAGTTAAAAAAGGTTCTAAGGCCAGGCACAGTGCCTCATGCCTGTAGTCCCAGCACTTTGGAAGACTGAGGCGAATGGATCATGAATTCCTGAGGTCAGGAGTTCAAGACCGGCCTGGCCAAGACGGTGAAACCCCGTCTCTACTAAAAATACAAAAATTAGCTGGGCATGGTGGTGGGCACATGTAATCCCAGCTACTCGGGAGGCCGAGGTACAGAATTGCTTGAACCCGGGAGGCAGAGGTTGCAGTGAGCTGAGATCGCACCACTGCACTCCAGCCTGGGTGACAGAGTGAGACTCTGCCTCAGAAAAAAAAAAAAAAAAAAAAGTTCTCATAGTATACTTGCTTGGTTAGCTGAAACGTGGATTTAAAAATGGCCCACTGAGTAATCTGGAAATGCCTGATTTCTTGCCTTGGTTTAGTGTAGAGGAAGGGATCCAAATGCTTAGGGAAATTGTGATGCTGGAGTGGATTAGTCATTTTAGACCTACCCATCCCAGCTGGGAGGGTCCAGAACATATGCCCTTGACCAGTGCTTTGTGAAACAGATTTGCGAGGGCAGCACTTACATCTTTGAAGAGATCTGTGGGGATTGCTCTTCTCTGTGTGCCAGATCTAAGAGTGGGAATTGCAGTTACTCAACTATAAAATTTAAATACAATGGGAATAATTGGATCCTGAGGTGTGGGGGCCAAGTGGCAGCACTCGACCATCGAAGGCAAGACGGGCAAAGCTACCATAATGGACAATAGAGGCAAAGCAGCAATCAGAATAGTTTGACTCCTGTAGAGCTCTGGCATTGGCTAATTAATGACAGTATTTCTAGAACTGAAATTGATAGGAAGCCTACTGCATTCCTGCTTAATTTATATAAGCAGAAAGCTTCCATGATAAGTGGACGAAAAACTAATTCAAATTATAAAAACAGAGAATAACGGCCCCTCAATTTCTAGACTTGAGCCAGTTTGCAGACCCAGAACCTCCTGAATGAAGGGGAGGCTGGGTCCCCTTGAGGAGGGACTCCACTGTACTATCAACAATTTATGCTGTTAATCTTTCTCCCATCCTTCCCCAAGGACACCTCTGACCTTTTACCAGGGTTACTGTGCATTGGGAAAAGGGAAATAATTAGACATTTCGGGACTACTGACACTGGCTCTGAGCTGACATTGATTCCAGGGGACCCAAAATGACAATTTGGTCCTCCAGTTAAAGTAGGGGCTTTTGAGTGAGGTTCAGAACAGGAGAAGGCTCCGCAACAGGTCCAGGCTGCTGTGCAAGCTGCTCTGTCATGGGCTGTATGACCCAGCAGATCCAATGGTGCTTGAGGTATCAGTGGCAGATAGGGATGCTGTTTGAAGCCTTTGGCAGGCCCCCATTGGTGAATCACAGCAGGGGCCTCTAGGATTTTGGAGCAAGGCCCTGTCATCTTCTGCAGATAACGACTCTCCTTTTGAGAGACAGCTCTTGGCCTGTTACTGGGTTTAGGGGGAAACTGAATATTTGACTATAGGCCATCAAATCACCATGCAACCTGAACTGCCTGTCATGGACTGGGTGCTTTCTGTCCCATCTAGCCATAAAGCGGGTCATGCACAGCAGCATTCCATCATCAAATGGAAATGGTATATATGCTATTGGGCTTGAGCAGGTCCTGAAGACACAAGTAAGTTACATGAGGAAGTGACACAAATGCCCATAGTCTCCACCCCTGCCACCCTGCCTTCTCTCCCCTAGCCTGCACTGATGGTCCTGTGGAGAGTTCCCTATGATCAGTTGATGGAGGAACAGAAAACTAGAGCCTGGTTCACTGATGGTTCTGCACGATATGCAGGCACCGCCCAAAAGTGGACAGCTGCAGCACTACAGCCCCTTTCTAGGACATCCCTGAAGAACAGTGGTGAAGGGACTTCTAAGTGGGTAGAACTTCAAACAGTGCACCTGGTTTTGCACTTTGCTCTGATATACTTATGCATGGGCTGTAGCCAGTGGTTTGGCTGGATGGTCAGGGACTTGGAAGAAGCACGATTGGAAAATTGGTGACAAAGAAATCTGGTGAAGAGGTATGCAGATGTGTGATTAAACAATAGAAATGTATTTATTCACATTTCCGGAGACTAAAAAATCCAAGATCAAGATGTTGGCTGGTTTGAATTCTTCTGCGGGCTCTCTTTGGCTTGCAGATCGCCACGTTCTCACTGACTTTTTACATGTTTGTCCCTTTTTCTATGTGTCTGTATCCTAATCTCCTCTTCTTGTGAAGACACCAGTCATATTGAATAAGATCCTAACCATAAAATCTCATTTTCCCTTAATTACCTCTTCAAAGGCTCTATCTCTAAACGCAGTGACTTTGTATGTGTGCATTTGGAGGCAGGGGTATAATTCAGCTTATAACACGCTGCCAACTAAAATCAGAATTTATATGCACAAAAATAAACTTGTTGTGTTAAATCATTTAAATTTCAGGAAATGTTTTCATTCCATTAGCTCACTGTTACTTTATCTGACTACTACACTGCTCCTCTTCCTTGTATTAGGCTTACTTTAATGCTTTTCTTACAAATAAATACTGCATATATTATTGTTGCAAAAAAATGATTAAAATACACAGAAATCACAATTCTTTCCTCTGCAAATTTCCTCCAAAAATCAGCCCCCTACTCAGAACTTTCCACAATGTGGTGTGTAAATTTTTAAAGCTAATTTCAAGTTTTTAAAAGATAGATGTGGTAATGTATATGTGTGTATATATATGCCTATATATACATATATATAAATATGTATGCATATATATATGTGTGTGTATAAATATAACAAAACATGAGTAATGATATACATATAAGTATGCCACTTGCCTTTGCCACTATGATAGTTTCAATTGCATTCCCCTAAAATTCTACCTTGAAATCAAAAATGTGACATTATTTGGAGACAGGATTATTTCAGAGGCAATCAAGTTAAAATGAGGTTATTAATGCTGATCCTAATCAAATATGATGGGAGTCATTTTAAAAAGGGGAAATTGGACATAGAGATATGAGTAGAAGGATGATAATGTGAGCATATATGGACTGAAGACAACCATCTACAAGGCAAGGAGAGAGGCCTGGAATACAACTTTTCATCACAGCCCTCAGAAGGAATCAACCTTGTATACACCTTGCTTTTTGACTACCAGACTCCAAAACTGTGAGACAATATATTTCTGTTGTTTATGTCATCCCAGCTGTGGTACATTGCTATGGCATCCCTAACATGTCAGTATAATCACGTATTGAAATAGATCCAAGATCTTTCCATGACAGCACAAATGTTAATAGATCTATCTTACTTTGGGGACTACTTCCTAGAATTCTAATTTATTTCTGTGCAATAACGAATTGAACAGATCTTCTGATGAACAAATATTTGTTTATCTTTTGTGGCTATAATTCTTGTAAATACAATCAACATCTCTGAGCATAAATTCTGGGACAAGTACGTATAATTACTTATAAGGAAAGCATTTTAATGAGGAAACTGAGTCAGTATGAATATTTTACATTCTTTAAATGTTACTGACTTTTTTCCTAAAATATTTCACCAGTTAATTCTCTCACATTAATGGAGGAAATTATTATTATTCCCCATAATTGTCTATGGGGAAATGATTCATTTATTCACAAACATATTTTATCAGAGTTTTAAATGTTGACCAAACTTATGGGGGCAAACCCTAGGTGACTTTGGGTTTGGTGATGACTTTTTCAGATGTAACACCAAAATTTGGTTAAACTTATGGGTGCAAACCCTAGGTAACCTTGGTTTTGATGATAACTTTTTCAGATGCAATACTAAAAGTACCAGCTACCTAAGAAAAAAGAGATAAATTGGACTTAATTAAAACTAAAAACTTTTACTCTGAAAAGTCACTGTTAAGATCAGGAAAAGACAAGCCGGAGACTGGAATAAATGTTTTGTGAAACACATATCTGATAAAAGATATATATTTAAATATGCACAAAACGCTGAAAACCCAATCATAAGAAAATAGAAAACCCAATTTGAAGTGGACAAAAACTATAAACAGGTACACAAACAATGAATATATAGGAATTTAAAATGAGCATATTTCAATTTTATATGTCATTTGAGAATTGCAAATTAAAAGCACCTAGGAGATAGCACTGTGCACCCAGGAAAATGGCTGACATCCAAAACACCGGAACATCAGATGTTGACCCGTATGTTGAGCAACAGGAATTTTCAGTCATTGTTGGTAGGATGGACCTGGAGGAATCATAAAAGCATAAGGCTAAGTGAAATAAGAAAATCTTAAAAGGCTACATAATGTATTATTCCAATCATACAATATTCAGAAACAGGTAACTATGAATACACTAAAAATATCAGTGGTTTCCAGAGGCTGAGAGGTTAGGGTTGGGGCAAGGGGGATTGATAGGTGGAGCACACAGGAGACTTAGAATGGTGTAACAAGTCTGTGTGATACTGTGATGATGAATATTCACCATCACACACTTATCAAAACCTATAGCATCCCCAACGTCGAGTGATTCCTGATGTAAACTGTGGACTTGACCTAATAATGAAATATCAACACAGGTCCATCAATTGTTGCAAACATGCCATAATAATACAAAATATAAATAATAGGAGACACAGTGTGTGTGTGTGTGTGTGCATAGGGCAGGAATGGGGGGGCAGAGGTATGTGGGAATTCTGTAACTTTGATGAAGTTTTCTCTTTGTATTTTTGGATTAGCAATGCTCTGAAAATGATGTCTGTTAGTTTTTTAAAAGACACAAATGATTTGAACAGACACTTTGCTGAAGAGAATATACCAATCAGAAAAAGGCGTATAAAAAAAGATGACCAACGTCATTTGTCATTAGGAAGATGCAAACAAAAACCAAAGGAGATTCAAACACAGGCTTATTAGAATGGCTGAAATCTGAAAATCAAATACTAAATGTAAGAGGGGCTATGCAACAAGAGGAATTCTCATTTCTTACTAGCTGAGATAAAAAATGATACAGCCACACTTTTAAATCCATGTTTTGTGAACCTACTCACATGACATATTGTGAAAGTTAAAACTGTATGAACTGGAAACAGAGCATAGGTGCTAGAATCTTTGGAGAAGTGCCTTGACTGACCTCAAAAGAGATGGACGGGATTTTTCGGGTGATGAAACTGGTCAGTGTGACACTTGGTTGGTAGACATGGAACTCCATGCATTTGCCAAAATACATACAGTTCCACATAATAGTTAAATCTGATGAGTGTATTTTTAAAATTAATAAAAATTATAAAAATTAATAACATTATATTAATAAGATTTAAAAAATAATTTTTTAAAAAAGATCACACA
>NW_022334320.1:0-22506 GCF_002776525.5 Piliocolobus tephrosceles | reverse complement strand
ATAGATAGATAGATAGATAGATAGATAGATAGATAGATAGATAGATAAAGATAGATGGATAGATAGAGTCTATAAACCATGGGTAGAATAGTCTAAGGAGTGAATCGCTTCATCTCTTGGAAGAAACAAGTAAGAACCACTGCCAAGAACAAAAGAGTAGACAAAAAAAAGATTGCATTACTTTGAAAAAAAACGAAAGATATAAAATACAATGATGTATTACTACCTGTTGTTAGTTAAATTTTGTCCCCCAAAAATATGTTAAAGCCTTAACACCAAGCACCTATAAATGTGACCTTATTTGGAAATAGATCTTTGCAGATGATTGAGTTATAATGAGGCCAGTCTGGTGGGTACTAATATAATATGACTTGTATCCTTATAAAAAGGAGGGAAATTTACACACAGAGACAGACAAGCACAGAGAGAAGATGATATTTAGACACACACGGAGAAGATGGCTATGGGATTTCAGTGATGTATCTACCAGTTAAGAAACCCTAAGAACGTCAGAAAATACCAGCTAGAAAAGACAAGGATAGATATATCTACAAGCTGAGGGACACCAAGAATTATCAGTAAACCTCTAGAAAAGGCAAGGAAAGATTCTCCCCAGAGCCACCAGAGACAGCATGGCCTTGCTAACACCTTGATCTTGAACTTCTAGCCTCCAGAATTGTCAGACGATAAATTTCCATTGTCGTAAGGCATTCAGTTTGTGGTACTTTGTTACAGCAGATCTAGCAAATAAATACAATGCCTATCTCGATTCTGTACTCACTTTCCTGCTGCCATTATTCTAACCTACCTGTATTTCCTCTTCTTCTAAGGAGTTTAGTTTACAGAAAGCCTTAGAGAAATAACAAAGAGTAACTAATAGTTCTTGAGATCTTTCAAAACCTAGCTTATTTCATTCTTAAACAACCCTAAAGGTATATATTATCATCCTTTCTTGCCTGAAGAGAACACTGGATCTCTGAAACATTGAGTATCTTGCCCAAGGAAACACAACTAGAAAGTAATAGAGCTCAGATTTGAGCCAAAGCCAAAGCATGTTGCTATAAGAAGCATTCTTCTATATCACACTGCATTTAACAATGTTTTAGGCTGAATAAAACAAGAAAAAAATTCTAGAAGGTCTGGAAAATAACCACATTATTTCAAAGCCAATGTTGCTGCAAAGTAGAATGGAAGATTCTGGTGACAGAAGAGGAGGGGTGCAGGGAATTAGTGAGGGGAATGGAAGACAGGGTCCACAAGACCCTCCTCCTTGACCCTGAGGCCAGGGCATAGGACTCCTAGGCACTACCCTAGGAATGTGGGTTGTGGAAAGGCATAATAAGGACAGAGTTGTTCCTCTGCTACAAGAAATGTGATACTCCTTACTCAACTCCAGAAATCCACCTTCACAGTGGGGAAAAGGAAAAGGTTGTTTTTGCAGACATTGGCCTCTAATCAGATATCTGGGCTCATTTTTGGAGCTAGTATTGTAAACAGAGCAGGTGCCCAGAACCTTTCCCTAGCTATGCAAAGCAGTTGAAGGCATCTAAGGAGTATAAAGATAGCATGGGGAGAACAGACGCCAAGAAACACAAAGATAGCGTGGGGAGAACAGAAGCCAAGAAGTACATTCTTTACCTTTGTCAGATGAGAGAAACTTCCTGCCCTGATAGGGGGTGGCCTTCTGCTCCCCGATTACAGGAGGCCATTTGAAGCATGTCAAACACTCCCAGACCATAAGGAAAAAAGGGCCCCTCTCTTTCTTTTTTGTAGCGGCAATGACTGAGTATCGGCATTGACCTGGGAGCCTGTTGAGATGGTTTGTTGTTTTTCTGCTTTGTTTTGTTTTGTGCCATTAATATTTTCAAATCTTGTGCCTCTGAGACGCTGTCCAAAAACAACTGACGACTAGTGCAACAGAAACAACTTTTCACGTGAGTGAAAATAAAAGTCCTTAAATAATAATGATAACCATCATACAGTTTCTGATCATTATATGTTAGGTCCTGAAACAAGTGCTTTGCAAACATTACATCATTTAATCCTCTCAGCAGTCCAGTAAAGCAGTTGTTATTATCACCATTTTACAGAGGGAGAAACTGAGGCTCAAAGTGAGCAAATTGACTTGCTCAAACCCAAACAGCTAGAAAATGATAAGGCTGCCATGCAATCCTGGGCTTATTTTATCCCTAAGCCTGCATTCCATTTCCTACAAATAAAGAGATGGTTTTGGGGTGGGAAGTTCTGATAAAGGAGTAGGGAGACTGATGGTCCCTGCACAAGCTTCCCATTCCATATACATGTTTTAGACCCTTTAGCCTCCAGGATTGAATCAGAGCTTGGCAGGTGGCAAGGGAGGACCAGGAAGCTGAGTCATGAGCAGAACAGTCCTCAGCCAAGGTGAAATTCATCAACTCAACAGCATCAGAGGCTCAGGGAACAGTGCAGTCTTCTTGGGACAAAGGAGAGCCTCCCTATGTTGCTCCCCAAAAGCTCCACATGCACCAGGGGTACACATGTGACTACTTGGCCTACATAAAAAGGTGAGGGAGCCCCTGTCATCTGTTCCATCCAGACCAAGGTGACAAATGACAAACGTGAGCCTCCAAATCCGCAGATCATGCATTTCCTGAAGAAGCATCACTTACAGCTCCCATCATTACAGGCAAGTGGTTCTCAGCCTTTCTTCCCAACCCAACAGCTGAGAGCTATTGTCCCCTCAAGTAGTGACAATGACTTCCAGAAAGTTACAAGGAAATGGGGGATTCAGTCTGTCATCTGACAAGGAAACTCATTAGAGGCCAAACCTAATTCCAAGATGTCTGTAGGCATCCACAGAAGAGTGAGCTTGAGGAAAGAAACTGTTTCTTACTCACTTTAGATTTTTAGCACAGTTTGGGGAACAAAGAGTATGTTCAGTGATATAGTTTGAATATGTATCCCCACCAAATCTCATGTGGAAATGTAATCCCAATGTTGGATGTGGGTCCTGGTGGGAGGTGTTTGTGTTATGAGGGTGGATCCCTCGTGGCTTGGTGCTGTCCCCATGCTACTGAATGAGTTCTAAAAAAATTCTGTTTGTTTAAAAGTGTATGACACCTCCCCGTCTTTCTTTTGCTCCCACTCCTGCTATGCAATGTGTCTGCTTCCCCTGGGCCTCCTTTACCTTCCACCATGATTGTAAGCTTCCAGAGGCCTCCCCAGAAGCCAAGCAGATGCCAGCAACATGCTTCCTGCACAGCCTGCAGAACCGAGAGTCAATGAAACCTCCTTTTTTTTTTTTTTTTATTATACTTTAAGTTCTAGGGTACATGTGCATAACGTGCAGGTTTGTTACATATGTATATATGTGCCATGTTGGTGTGCTGCACCCATCAACTCATCAGCACCCATCAATTCATCATTTATATCAGGTATAACTCCCCAATGCAATCCCTCCCCCCTCCCCCCTCCCCATGATAGGCCCCATTGTGTGATGTTCCCCTTCCCGAGTCCAAGTGAGCTCATTGTTCAGCTCCCACCTATGAGTGAGAACATGCGGTGTTTGGTTTTCTCTTCTTGTGATAGTTTGCCAAGAACGATGGTTTCCAGCTGCATCCATGTCCCTACAAAGGACGCAAACTCATCGTTTTTTATGGCTGCATAGTATTCCATGGTGTATATGTGCCACATTTTCTTAATCCAGTCTGTCACTGATGGACATTTGGGTTGATTCCAAGTCTTTGCTATTGTGAATAGTGCCGCAATAAACATACGTGTGCATGTGTCTTTGTAGTAGCATAATTTATAATCCTTTGGGTATATACCCAGTAGTGGGCTGGCTGGGTCATATGGTACATCTAGTTCTAGATCTTTGAGGAATTGCCATACTGTTTTCCATAATGGTTGAACTAGTTTACAATCCCACCAACAGTGTAAAAGTGTTCCTATAAATGACCTATTCTCAGGTATTCTTTTATACAGCAATGCAAGAATAGCCTAATTCTTTCACCAAGTATTTATTGTAGAGAAGGATAGATAAATGGATGGTGAGTAGTATTTGAGGTATTTGAAGTATTCAAATACTTCAAAAGTATTCGAAGAGAAAACTTGCCAAAAGTTATAGTTAGAGTAAAGCAAGGAATGGGGAGAGAAGATGAACTATCAAGTAAAGCAAGGAATGGGGAGAGAAGATGAACTATCAAAAGGACCATCATTTATTCATTTGACAAATATTTACTGAGCTCCTACCATATGCCAGGCAATTTCTCGGCACTGGGGATGTGGAGTCAAGAATCCCTGCCCTCACAGAGCTTATATTCTAGTAGGGGAAGAATGGTCAATAATGTAAAAGATTACTAAGTATATAGTACATTATGTTCATACCATTACATCCTATAGAATTAAGATAAATCTATACGTGGGAAAGAAAAACAAAGATTGTGCCATTTTTTTTCTTTTCTGCCTTTGTATGTATTCAAAAATCCAACCGTCGAATTTACCACATTAATAAAATAAAGGGAAAAAATATGATCATCTGAAAAAAGAAGTGATTAGAAAAGTCATTAGAAAGTGATAACTGCTTTGGATACAAAAAAGAGTGAGGTGGGTGGAAAATGCTACAGACTGCTGTGGTTTCATAGACCATAGTAATGAGAGACCCCATTGAAATTATGCCTCTACAGAGTCTTGCAAAATTGAGGGAGTAAGTCATGCAGGTATCTGGGGGAAGATAATCAGTGTCAACAAAGACATACAGTGTGAGTGCCCTGAGCAAGGCCTATGCCTGGAGCACTTGAGGGACAGCAGAAAGAGAGCATGGCTGAGATGATGACAGAGGGGTAAGCCTCAGGAAATCACACTGGGAAGGCCATGGTGGAGGTGCAGGTTGGAGGGCTTGGGCAATTCTACTGAGTGTAAAAGGATCCAAGGGAAGGTTTTGGGAAGATGATTAATCTTCCCAAAGTGTAGATTAACTTCCACACTTTGGCTTCTGTGTTGAGAATAGATATGAGGTAGGATAAATGGGTGGGATCTGAGAGATTATTTAGGAGGCTTCGGAACAATTCAGGTGAAAGACGACGTTGGTTTGAGCCTTGGAAATAGCAATGCAACTGCTAATAATTGTCAGGTGTTGGTGCAGTTTTGAAAATAAGCCTCTAGAATTTCCCAATAGGCTGGATGTCGGAATGGAAAAATGAAGTCATGTATAATTCTTTATACTGTTGGCCTGAGCAACTAGAGTTACCATTAACTCAGATGGGAAAACTGCCAGTGGAGCAATTGTAGAGAGAGATGAGGAGTCAGCTGGGGACACTCATGTTCAAAGCATCTATTCCATGGAGATGTAAATGGTGGTGTTGAATGCAAGACTCTGAAATAGAATGGAGATGTCTGGCTAAGATATATAAATGTGGGAGTCACCAATTTATATGTGATATTTAAAGCTATGAAACTGGATGAGATCACCCAGGCAGTGAGTGCAGATGGAGAAGAGAAGAGGACCAAGGACTGAACCCTGGGGCTCTCCAATAATAGGAAATAAAGGTCAGAAAGAGAGAGATGAAAAAAGAGTAAGAGAAAGAGAGAGACACCAGAAAGGAGAAAAACCAAAGGAGGATGGTGCCCTGGAAGTCAAGCGAAGCAAGAGTTTCTAGAAGGAAGAAGTGAGCAAGTATAATAAATGCTGTTGATATGTCCAGTAAGACAAGAGCTAAGAATCAACAATCGGATCTAGCAATTCTGAGGTCACAGTTGACCTTGACAACAGCTAATTCAATAATGTGGTTGGAGCAAAAGTCTGCCTAAAGGGACTTCAGGAGAGAATGGGAAGAGAGAAGTGGGAAACCATGAGAATCGACACATATTTTTCAGAGTTTTACTGAAAACGGAGAAGAATGGGAAAAGAAAACAAAGGAAGAAGAAAACAAATAGCACACCAAGGAATGGGGAGATGGGAGCAGCCCACTCCAGTGTAAGCAGCAAGGTGGTGCCTTATCTGTAGTAAATTTTAAAACAATGATTTTTAAAAACTGGCAAAAAGTTAGTCAGCTTTATATTATTATCATTGGAGAACTGTTCTAAACAATGTCTGTGATAAAATACTACCCATTCGAGCCTGCTTCTCTCACCACCACTATTCATTTGCTTCACCATTGGAAAGAAAAAAGGAAGAGAAAAAAGGATTAATTAAAATGTATTTTGACTTCCACATAAAATTCCTCTCTACAAACTGCAGTGGTACAAATGCAATAGAGCGACTGTTATCAGTCCTTTCCTTGCAGTAGGTAGAGTGGCACATTGGATCATTTTCCAACCTCCTGATTTGGGGTCTTGTATCATTCCCTTTTGTCTTATGGAGGCAGTAGACTTCCCAGACATGATTCTAACCAAGCAGAATGGACCTTCAATAACCACAGTTTTCCTCTATTGTGTTGAAGAAGGCATGGTTGGGCTGGTTCCACCAGCAGATCTTCACATGCCACTGTATGTAAAGGAGATGCCCACAAGCCTCACCCTGGGTATATCAATCTATTAATCAATAAATGAGCCAGCAATTTTTAATGAAATGCCTGCCACATAGACAGTTCTATGCTAGATGTTGTAGAAAATTAAGAAAAGAGTCAGAACTTCCTTTCTTAAACATCTATCTAATCATTACCCTATTGTGTTCACCAAAATCATCCCTAATAATGAAGTTTGCACCAAATCTTGGCTCTCTAGCCAGATGGCAGTTAGACATGACCACGAGACTGCCTTATTGTCAAAGAAAAGTGAGTAACAGTGACATGTGTCCCTTCTGTGTTGAGGATTTCAGACAACAGACATACTTGCCTATATTCTCTGTCCTCTTCCTCTGGGCTGGAACCCAGGATGCAGTGGCAGGGATGCAGCTTTGAGTGTGCAGAAGACAATGATGCTCAGGGGTTGAAAAAGGAATGACTTAGAAAGATCTGCGATTCTCAATGATCACATAGAATAAGATGCCCACCTAGATGTGTAAAATGGCAGATCAACACAATAACATTTAAGCCAATAATCTCAGAATCTAATTTGGGATGGAATTTTGCATCTTCCCTGACTAATGTGCTTTTCTATATCCAAAACCTTCCACATCTCTTCAATGCCAGGAAAATAAAGTGAACATTGCTCAATACCCACACAAGGTCCTTCACTACCCAACCCTATCTTACTTTTCCAGTGGTGTCATCTTGCACTCAAGGCCCCATCTCTGGGTGACATTCAATGAGGTGTGGAGATCTACTATATGTGTGTGGAGTAGTATATAGGTGTGGAGATCTATAATATGTTCAATAAATAAATAAATAAATGTTTTCAATTGATATTAACCTGAAGGCAAAGTTAAGACCCTTTTTATTTATTTATTTATTTATTATATATTTTTGAGACTGAATCTCATTGTGTCACCCAGGCTGGAGTACAATGGCACAATTTCCACTCACTACAACCTCCACCTCCTGGGTTCAAGTGATTCTCCTGCCTCAGCCTCCCAAGTAGCTGGAACTACAGGATGCACAACCATGCCCGGCTAATTTTTATATTTTCAGTACAGGCAGGGCTGGGTGCAGTGGTCCAAGCCTGTAATCTCAGCACTTTGGGAGGCTGAGACAGGTGGTTCACTTAGGGTCAGGAGTTTGAGACAGGACTGACCAACCTGATGAAACCCTGTGTCTACTAAAAATACAAAATTAGCCAGGCATGGTGGCACACGCCTGTGATCCCAGCTACTTGGTAGGCTGAGGCAGGAGAATCACTTGAACCTGGGAGGCGGAGTTTGCAGTGAACTGAGATCATGCCATTGCACTCCAGCCTGGGCAACGAGACCAAAACTCTGTCTCAAAAAAATAAAAATAAATGTAAAACTTTTTTCAACAAGTAGAGGTAGGCTTTCACCATGTTGCTCAGGTTGGTCTCCCAACTCCTGACCTCAGGTGGTCTGCCCACCTCGGCCGTCCAAAGTGCTGGGATTACAGGTGTGAGCCACCATGCCCAGACTTAAGATCTTTTTTAAAAGGATCAGTCTTTGGCCTGACATGGTGGTTTACACCTGTAATCCTGGCACTTTGGAAGACCAAGACAGGAGGATTGCTTGAGCTCAGAAGTTCGACCAGCCTAAGCAACATGGTAAAACCCTGACCCTACAAAAAAACACAAGTATTTGCTGGCCACTGTGGCGTGCACTTGTAGTCCCAGCTACTCAGGAGGCTGAGTTGGGAGGATACTTTGAGACCAGGAGTGTGAGGCTATAGTGATTCATGATCTTGCCACTACAATCCAGCCTGGGAAATGAGAGAGAGATAACCTATCTCAAAAAAAAGTGCTTTTTTTGTAGTCTGTGTCTCTTTCAGTGAGTGAAAGAGAACGCAGTTTCAAAATCATTAGTCTTTTCTCCTAAATGAAAGGAAAGAAAAATTCTTTCCTTTCATTTAGAAACTGACAAGAGAGGACAATTTTATAACACAGTTTTTAAATTATGAACTCTTTAAAGGCAATTTTAGGTTCACGGCAAAATTACAAAGGAAGTATAGATAGTTTTCATATACCCTCTGTCCCTACACACACACACAACCTACCCACAATGAACATCTCACATAAGAATGATACACAAGTTTACAATTGATGAACCTCCATTGACACATCACTAGCACCCAAAGTCCATAGTTTACATTAATGTCCACTCTTGATGTTGTACATTCTAAGAGTTTTTGACAAATGTATAATGACATGCTTCCACCACTGCAGTATCATACAAAATAGTTACACTGCCCTAAAAACCGTCTGTGTTCCACCTACTCATCCCTTCCCGACACCAAGTCCCCACTCTTACATATAGGACCAGGAACTGAAAGTCAACATATGGATTTTGAAAATGTGAGCAACGCATTTCTTCCCTCTACCTGAAGAAAAATTCATTCCTGCACATTTGTTCATTTTAGGAGCAGCCAGTGTTGCAGCAATGTTTTTACTTCTGATTATAAACTAAGAGATTTACAAGGACCCATGACGAAGAATATATTTCTATCTCCTTAACAACTAGAGAGTCTGCAGCAAGATGATGATGTTAGGGAAAACTAATAATGCCTCATCATTGTTCACAAGTCTTGTGGTATACTTCACAGTTTTCCAAATTCTTTTACATACACAGACTCATTTGTTTTTGTACATGTCTTTCTGCTCTGCCTACTAGAGTTTATGCTCCATGTAAATAGAAACTTGTAGTATTTATTTGTGTCTCTTTATTTTGATAGCTACTTGTTGTTAAGTGCTAAGTAAATGTTCCATAAATTTAATTGGATTTAAATTCATAGTAACTCTGGGAAATGGGTGGGACAAGCAGTAGCATCACTACCAGACTGCTGAAGAAAATAAAGTTCCAATGTGAAGGAACCCTCTCAAGTTTATTCAAGTTGCAGAATCTTAAACTACATGAGTACAGGTTGTGGGGGGATCCCTAATTCCAACTATAATTTAATCCTTGCCAAATTATCAGAGAAAAGGTTGTCGCTTGATTTAACTGGACTTGATTTAACATTTCTCACATACCTGGATTTTTGAAATATGATTCATATTTGCTACACGCTCCTGCCTTTATTTCATGATTTATCAACCCTGGACAGCACCTACTAGCTCTTTGTCATGAAGGATAAATAATTTGGCCTTCTACCTTCCCTCCCTGCCTCAACCCCCAAATTGTGTTGATTATATTATTAGGCTTTTATAACTTGGAATACAACAAACTCCATTTCTTGAATTTTCAACTTTAACCAGTATTGACAACTTGTTATTAAAGAGAAGAAAATTACTTCCTTTGCTTATCCTTTTCCTTACCTCCCTTTCCCTTCTCACCCCTCATTTTGTTGTTGTTGTTATTTTAAGTTGTCAATGTATATGACCTTTACATTCTGTTTCATAACTCTAACCTCAAGTGCAACAGATTCTGCCTATATGTGCACCTATGCAGCAACTCAAAATTGTAAAACAGCATTTGCATGTGGACACTTATGCAAGCATTATTCAATGTAGAATCAAAGAGTGTGGCTCCACACATGGTGAAAGAAACATAACCCTATATACCGAAGCATTATTGGTAAAGAAAAAATATTTTCAGTCTTATTCTAAAGCAGTGCTTCTCAAACCTGAATGTGCACATACATCACAAAAGATTCTTGTGAAAATGTGTTTGGTCTCTGGTGAGGCCCAAGACTGTGCATTTCTAGCAAGCTCCAGATGATGTCAACAGTGCCTGCCAGCTCATGGCCTATACTCTGGGGAGCAAGTCTCTAACGAACCCTCTTTTCATAGCTTTTCAACCCCCACCATTTCTTCTGGGTCATAGCAAACCTCAAGTGTTTTTTAAATCCATTACTACCTTCTTTCTTGAATTCCCATTTCCGCCACTCTTAAGGCTTCTATTTAGAAAATTCCATATTATCTCTGTCTCTATTTTCAACTCCCTACAACAGAATACTAATTACTTATCAGGACCACTTTTAAAATCAAGAGCCTGCTTTGGGATTTTTAAGCAAAAGCATTTTCGCTTTGTTTGTTTGTTTGTGTGTGTGTTTGTTGAGACGGAGTCTCGCTCTGTCACCCACGCTGGAGTTCAGTGGTACGATCTCAGCTCATTGCAACCTCCACCTCCCAGGTTCAAGCAATTCTCCTGCCTCAGCCTCCCGAGCAGCTGGGATTACAGACAAGCGACACCATGCCCAGCTCATTTTGTATTTTTAGTAGAGATGGGACCCCTTTAGTCAGGCTGGTGCTTAGTTAAGTATTCTTACGGTAAACTCATGTTCAACTCTGAATTCATTCATGTTTATTTTCTTGCCTAGAACTCCAGACTTAAAAGATCCTACTTCCAACCAAGTGGCCAAAACATTTTTAAAACATGTTAATCCACAAAATCAACTGACTCCAAAATGCCATTTCCCTCAAAATATATCATCAAGGCTTCATCTTAATTAAACATTTTCCTTCTTGAAATTTAGTAATTGGACCCTGCTCCTTGAAACATGATCCTCACCCTTCCCAAAAGTATATCTTAATTTATTATGCAGAAAAAAATTATAAAGCTGCTTTCTTCATCAGTGTGACACTTACAAATGGCACAGTGAAGAAATCATCATCTAGTCATTTAAAAGTCTCTCTGAAAAGGTCTATAATTCATTCTTATGGCAAAAACTACAACATGAAAAGCAATGTGATAAATTAATCCAGCCTAATGAGAAAATATTGTTATGAGAAGGAAGAAAAGGATGCAATTAATCCATTTTTAAATAATCCTAAAATAATGCTGAGGTGCTCCCGGGATTCCGTATCTTGAAATATGATTAGTCATTTTTTTTTTATTTATCCTACAAACCCTGATTACACAAAAGCAATTATGAGAAAATATGTAATAAAACAGCAGGTGATGCTGAGTGGAACTGAGAAAACTGCCTACGGAGGAAAAAAAGGAAGTCATTCATTGCTAAGCATCCCTAAACACTATGCTTTAGGAAGAGTAGTGAATATAAATTTTAAATATTTGGAAACTTCAGGATGTCTTGAATAAAAATATACTCCCCTCCCCATTTTACAGCTTGGGAAAACTGAGTCAGCAATCATCAATTGCCCTAGATTTCTGTGGTACTTAACCCCAGAAGGGCACTTGGAGCACAGTTTGATTTAGAAGTGTAATTAGGAGCCCTTCTCTCACTTAGCTGAGTCACCTGCTGTCTTGTTGCACACTTCTACTAAAATTAAATGCATTAATTTTTAAAACAGAGTCCGAGAGAGGCCCATCTGCAGTGTAATCAAAGTAAATTATATTATTAAGTGTTAGGAGGTCCAAGGCACAAAATAAAATAAAATAAATATGTATAAAAGACTAACAATGCCCTAGGCAAAGAGCTAGGGAACTGTTGATCATATCACCACTAAAGCTGTTATCAGCAACTTTAATATATAAAGAATATTAAATATTTTATAATATGTTTAATATAAATTGAAGATTATATATAAAGACTCAGAATATAAAGACTAAGGCATTGGCTGCAAACATTTTGTTCCCAGAGGATAGTTTTTTCCAGTGAGAAAGAAAACACACTAAAAGTAGAATTACTGGTTTGCTATGTGATGAAACCCTGACACAAGTAGTTGACTTTTTAGATAATATTTTAAAAGTTTATCGGGGACCATTTGTGAGGTTATATATTGTCACCCAGTGGGCTTGGTTTTATGAAACTTCACATTTTTTAGTTTGCTCCCCAAGTGAGATAAACCACTCCATCCATTGCTTCCTATATCTTGTCTGTTTGATAGAGACATCTTTCAAAAGTAGAACTCACTAGGGTCCAGGGCTCACTCTTAATTTTAGGTAAGTTCTATGATATGCCTCTGCCCAAGGTGTCACCTAGAGTTTTCGAGCACTCCTCTTCAGGAGTTAGGAAACTTAGGACACTCCCAGGAAAATTGATCCTTTCCACCTAAGGGAACATAATGGGAACTACAAGAGAAACCTTGGGTATAATGCAAAGAGGTTAACAACCTGAAAAATACCAGACCTAGGGCAAGGAGATTGATAAGAAGGGAAAAGGACTCAGGCATTGGGCAAAGAAAGAACCAGAATACAATAGGATGAAAGCCTAAAAGAAAACTCAAGGAAGCATTCCTTCCCCCAAATTGAAACAAGTTGTTCAAGGCACATAGAGCGGCAAAGGCTAAATGCACTCTAGGGGTGCCTTGAGGGGAATAGGGACCAAGGAATAATACATCAACCTTCTTTGCTTCCATTGCTTTGAAATGGCTTCTGCTGCATTCTTTGGTTCAGTGACTCCTGAGATCTCAATAAAGCAAGTAACCCTAGGCTTTAACAACATTAAGAATTTCTTGGCACATCTATGTACCCACAGTGATTTAGACCAGGAGTTGGTACACTGTAGTCTGCAGGCAAATCCAGCCTGCTGCCTGTTTTTGTAAGTAAAATTTCACTGGAACACAACCACACCCATTGATTTAACTACTATCTATGTCTGCCTTCAAGCTACAACAATGGAGTTGAATAGTTGGCCACAGAAACCATATGGATGATGCTTTAAATATTTACTATACAGCCCTTTACAAAAAAAGATTGGCTGACTGCTGATACAGACTGCTCCCTCTTCAGCCCCCAACACAATAACTGATTTTGCAATAGTACAGGGCAACTCTGGATTTCATCCATTACCACTACTCCAAAGGTTTTTTTCTAATACTTGCTGATAGCATTTGATGTATTATGCATAGTGAAGCATTGTAGCATAAAGCTGAAGAACATGGGCCCCAGAGTTGACTAGCTGGGTTCAAATCCTGTCTTTGCCATTTACTGGCTGTGTGACTTTCAGCACGTTGTTTGATGTTTCTGTGCCTCTGCTTCGCTCATCCATAGTAGACAACCTCTTCGCCACCCTCCTAATATACATGTCCTTGTGTATTCACCTCCCCTTAAGTATAGGCTGGACCTAATGACGTGCTTCTCAACAATGAAATATGGCAAAATCAAGGGGATGTCACTTCTGAGATTGGGTTACACAAAGACTGAAGCTTCTGTCTTGCTCTTCCATTCTGTTCTCTCTTGCTTGCTCTGATGAAAGCCAGCTTCCATGTTGAGAGATATCCAGTGGAGAGGTACACATGGCAAGGAACTGAGGGAGGCCTCTGGCCAACACCCAGGGATGACCTGAGACCCTCAGTCGAATCGTTTATAAGAAAGTAAATCCTGCCAACAACCACAGTGTGAGCCCTGCAAGGGCCCTGCAAGTGCCCTGAAAGGACTACACCTCCATCTGAGATCTCAAATACAGTTTTATGAGCGGCTCAGAGTAAAACGTACCCAGTCAAGACCTGACCAGATTTTTGACTCATAAAAGCTGTGATATAATAAATGTTTGTGGTTTAAGCAATTGTTTTATGTTTTATGATTTATGTGATAATTTGTTACTCAGCAATAACTAACATTTAGTGTTATGAAGAATAAATTCATACATATAAAGTGCATACAATTATGCCTACCAAATGTTCAACAAGTGTTCGTTATTATTGGCTTACAAGCTTGGTTTTCTTACTTCACTTTCACTTGCATTGCTTCAGTAAGAGTGTAGTGGTTAAAAACATGAGCTAACTGTATCACTTCACCTCACTGAACTCTGTGTCCTCACCTGTAAATGTGGTTAGGAAAAGAATATCAATTCATGAGATTTTTGCATGTATTAAGTAGTGTTTGAGTTTGCTAGAGCTGACATAACAAAATGTCACAGATTGGGTGGCTTAAACAACAGAAATTTATTTCCTGACAGTTCTGGAGTCTAGAAGTCCAAGATCGAGGTATTAGCAGGTTTCATTTCTTTGAGACCTCTCTCATTGGCTTTCAGACGGTTGCCTTCTCACATATGTGTTCACGTAGTGATTTGTGTGTGCACGTGCCTGGTCTCTCTCTCACACTTCCTCTCACTCTCTTGCTCTCATCCTTTCTCTCTCATTTTCTTACTTTGTCTCTCTTAAACTCTTCTTATAAAGACGCCAGTCATATTAGATTAGGATTCACCCTAATAACCTTATTTTAACTAAATTGCCTCTTTAAGGACCTGTGATAGGTTGAATGTTTGTGCCTCACAAGACTCATTGCTGAAATTTTGTTTCCAACATGAGAGTGTTGAGAGGTGGGTCCTTTAAGAGGTAATCATGAGGGCTATACTCTCATAAATGGATTAATCTATTCATGGATTAATGGGTTAATGGGTTAATGGATCAACAGATTATCATGAAAGTGGGACTGGTGCCTTTATAAAAAGAGGAAGAGAGACCTGAGCCAGCACAATCAGTCCTTTCCATGTGATGCCCCGAGCTACCCTGGGACTCTGCAGAGTGTCCTCACCAGCAACAAGGCCCTCACCAGATGCAGTCCCTCAACCTGGGACTTCCCAGCCTCTGTAACTATAAGAAATAAATTTCTTTTTAAAAATAAATTAGTCTCATAAATTCTGACATAAGCAATTTAAAAATGATCTAAGACAAGGTCTTATCTCCAAGTCTAGTCACATTGAGGTCCTGGGGGTTAGAGCTTCAACATACAGATTGTTGGGGAGATACAATGAGGCCCATAATAAAAGGATAATTCAAAGAAATTATTTCCACAAATGACTTGGAAAAGTATGAAGCCCACAAAAGGCAGAAAATCCAAGTTAGCTCTTATTCATATTCTTTCCAATATATATGGTGAAGGAGCTAGGGACATGCTGATATGATTTGGCTGTGTCTCCACCTAAATCTCATCTTGAATTGCAGCTCCCACCACAATCCCCACAATCATGGGAGGGATCTGGTGGGAGGTAATTGAATCATGAGCATGGGCTTTTCCTGTGCTGTTCTCATCATAGTAAATAAGTCACATAAGATCTGATGGTTTTATAAAAAGAGGAGTTCACCTGCACAAGCTCTCTTGCCTTACCTGCTACCATGTAAGACGTGTCTTGCTCCCCCTTCACCCTCCACCATGATTGTAAGGCCTCCCCAGCCATGTGGAACTGTGAGTCAACTAAACATCTTTCCTTTATAAATTACCTAGTCTTGGGCATATCTTTATTAGCAGCATGTGAACAGACTAATAAACATGCCATCCCAAAATATGCCTACTTTGTATATTGACTATTTCATGCAGAAAATGTTGGAGAAACTGTACTTGTAGAAAAAGCTCTCTGACCTGCCATTTCCTACAGCAAGCCATAAGAATTCCTTTGGGAGGGGTGCCTTTCCCCACACCAGGGTGAAAAAATAATCCCTGATCACCAAAGAGGATATTGTTTCTGCGGTGGGCCTGAATAAACTCCCTGAAGTAACGCTTATCTTCCACAAGCTTTACACCCCCAATGTATCTCCTAGTGACACCCTTAGAATTTACTGCTCCTAGCCTAGAGATCCCTTTGTCCTGTCATTTCCTCATGAATGTATCACTATTTGTCTACAAAGTATGAAAGCATCTTGCTTTGGCTGTTCCTTCAGATGTTGCTCTCTTGTTAAGATCCCCATGTACATGTGAAATTAATATAGCTTGTATGCTTTTCTCTGGTCAGTCTGTGTTGCATCAATCTAGTTACTAGACACAGCCAAAGATCCCACATAAGGACTAAGATAGGTAGTGCAACTTTTAGCCTCCCCTACAATGGAATGCAGAATTTTTAAGTTATGAGGGGCTGTAGACACACTACAGTCAAAATCCCTCACTTTAGAGAAGAGGACACTAGTAGCCTAGAGGAAAAAGTATATATCAGAAGCCACATCAAAAGCTTTCACTTTCTAATGTACCAGTGGATACGTTTACTAATTCCAAATCACAGGATAGATGCAGAAATCTGGGATATTGGCTTGCTGGTTATAGAACACAGGCACTCAAGAATCAGGATTTTAGAACTAAAAAGATTCTTAAAAACTATTTTATTTAGTATTCTTGGAGAAATAAGAAACAAGGTGTACAGTTTCTCCAGTTAATAATGTAGGCAGGAGTTGAATTCATGTCTATTATTTCCTTGAAGAAAGTTACACTGAATGGCTACTATATAGCAGGCATTTTGCCAAACACCAAGGATAAAATGGTAAACCAAACAGATATGCACACTACTTTCATGGAGTTTGGAGTCCAGTTCTAGATATTGGTAGAAAGAAACCAACAACAAAAACTACAATGCAGTAGACTAAGGACTGTCCTTTGACAGCTGCCCCTTCCCTAGACCACCAAGTGTTGCTTCGTCCTGCACCCTTCTTATCTCTATTCCTTCACTAACTGCTCTCATTGTTTCCATGTTTTCAAATACAGTCTTGATGTTGATGATTCCTGAAGGTGTATCTCCAGGTGTGACTTTTCCTCTCAGCTTCCAACTCCTATATTGAACTGTATCCTGGACCTCTCAACTTCGATCATTAATCAATATTCCAAACTTAACACATTTAAAACCAAATGCTTCTTTCTTGAGTCTTCTCCATCTCATTAAATGAGTATCCCCCAGTGTATCCAGCTACTGAGGACTATAGAATAAGTAGGAGTTAGCCAATCAGAAGACAAGAAAGTAAGTGAGGACCTGCAGTTGCAAAAATCCAAAAACAGAAATAATATGATGTATTTAAGGAATCAGAAGTTAAACATGGCTTGAGTACAGAGTTCAAGGCAGAGAGCGACAAGAGATGAGGTTAGGAAGGTGTACAGTGTCCTATAAGTCATGATGAAGAGTTCAGGTTTATGTACAAAGTCATGAGGAAACATTGAACTGCTCTAAGCAAGGCATAAAAGATTAATGTTGCATTTTTGAACACTCTGGCCACATTAAGGACAATCCCAAAAAAGAACAGTACTGATGGCAGAAAGCATAACTAGGAGGCTATTGTAGTAACTCTGGAAAAAGGGGATAATGATCTAAGCCAAATAAATGACAGTGGGGATGGACAGAAGCAGAGAGATCTAAGAGATATTGCATAGGTAAAGACAACAAACATGGGAGTTGTGTAGTTAGGGTTGTGTTTGAGTTCATTTTTTGTTGTTTATAACAGAATACCTAAAATTGGGTAATGAAGAAAAGAAATTTATTTCTTACAGTTCTGGAGGCTGGGAAGTCCAAGATTAAGGGACCTTATCTGGTGAGGACCTTCTTGCAAGTCTGCAGAGTCCCAAAGTGGTACAGGACATCACATGACAAGGGAGCTGAGTGTGCTACCTCAGATTTTTCTTCATCTTCTTATAAAGCCACTAGTTCCACTCCCATGAAGGCTAAGCCTTCATGACCCAATCGCCTCTTAACAACCATAATTCTCAATACTGCCAACATTGGGGATTGCATTTTAACAAGAGTTTTGGAGCGGACCAATATTCAAACCATAGCAAATTGCATTTGGTTTCATGTAATAGAAGCCCACTGCAATGGCTCAACCAAATAAGAGTTTTAGTTTTCTTACATTACAAAAGTCTGGCTATAGACTGTCCAAGAATCTGTGTCTACTCAAGGAAGCCATCAAAGATTAGGTTCTTCCTCGCTTCCTGCTCTATCATCTAAAGCATGTGGCTCTTATCTGCATGGTTGACAAATATGTGTTCTATCTTCAGGCATTGTTTCTGCAGGCATTGTTTCTGACCTCAGAAAAGGAAATGGGAAAGAGGAAGGCAAAAAATTTGAACCAGCTTAGTCTGTTATTTAATATCAGGAAAAAGATAGGATTCTCAAAAGTTCTAAGAGACTTCCACTCTTATCCCACTGGCCGATAGCGGGTTATATGATCACCCCGAGTCTCAAGGGGTGAGTATTTTTATTGGATTATATTACTGCACTTCAACAAGATCAGTGTTCTGAGTAGGAAAGAAAGGAAGAATGGATATTGGGTAGGTATCTGTGAGTGTCTGCCATAGAGTCTGATTGGATCTGATGGCAACAAAGAATCAAGATTATTGCCCATATTGGTTTAAGTGTTCTCACTCCCACAGCCACCACAGTAGGAAAAGAAACAGTGGGAGGAAGGGGAGACAAAGTTTAAAGGGAAACATGAGTTCCACTTAAGACATGTTGAATGTGTACTACCTGTGGGACAGTTACTCATAATGAGGCTCTGGAGCTCATAAGAAAGTTCTGAACTAATGATATATGGTTGAAATGCTACTACATGTCTCATTCAAATACCCATGACCTTTCTACTATATCTGGCTGGTATTGTAAGCTTCAAATCCTTACTCTTTTAAAACCTCTAGCCATTTATGACTAGTACTCCAGTGATCCTCTCTGGAGTCATAAAAGTTTTTTAATTTATCCATTAATATTGCATTTTATATTGACCAGAATGCAAAGAAAATAGAATTTACATGGCATCAAGCTAAGCAATTTTTATTTCATTTGCTACCTGCTATTGGTGTGTTTTGCTTTCTCAGGATCATTCCTGAAAGGAAAAAAAACAATGGCTAATGAGAATCGCTCATCACTTTCATTGGAGACTAACTGATGGGAGATATTCCAGCACTAAAGAAATAACATCTTTTGGCAGGGTTGACATCAGTTGACATTTCACATCCTGGGATTGGACAGGAACATCTGGAATCCTACTTGAGCTGGCTGGAAAACCTCAGATCCAGCTGCTACACAGTTAGACCACCTTGGTGTCCTAATCTCCGCATACTGCTTTTGGCTACTCCAATTAAGTAATTATATTAGATTAATTAATTAGATTGGCCTACTGGTTCAGATATTTGTAAGACTATTTTACCTTACAATAGAACAGTCATTACATTTCTCACTTTAAGCCAGTCCTTGTTAACTGGGAAGATTCATTTTAAAACAAAACTCCCTATAGAGAATTCAGAATAGACAAAACTTAAAATGAGCCACAGGAGGACAGTTCTATAATAGGAACTATAATAATACTGCATGATACCATTTTGAAGCAGCAAGACATGTCTGCAGAAGATTACCAGCATGGTAAACATGTGGCTTCTGTTGGAAATAAATGGATAAAATATTGTATAACCCTGCTGGTGGGCAGAGGAATAGAGGTATCTTTCAAAATACATAAAACACTACAGTTTTTAATTGTAATCACTGAAGTGAATCACATTATCAAAAAGCAGCCTATAGAATTTCATGTTAATCATAGTGAGGAAAGAGAAATGCAAGAAATTTAAGCTCCTCTAGAAATATGCTCAATACTTTCTCTGTTGCATCTCTTTTTCTTTGCTTATGCTAATTGTTTCAGCTTTTCTCAAGGTAATTACCAGATCACAGCCTTCTAGTCTTCAGATTTTAGTTGTAGACTAAAATTCAAGTCAAGAAAGAAGAAAATTATGAATGCTATTCACCAAATATTTCTGACTTTCCATCTTCCTGGCCATTTATGATTTACGGGACCACATAGCTAATTTTGGCCAATGTGTTGTGAGCAAACACATCTTATGTCATTTCTGAACCAGTATGAGATCCTGTTGCATTTCATTTAACTGTGTCAGTTTCTGACAACACTCAAGACAGTGGATCTCTGAGTGACCAAGATGGGCTGATCTCCCACTTCCCCACCTCCATTCAAAATTCCACAATCAAAATTTATCCAGAATGGGCCGGGCATGGTGGCTCACGCCTATAATCCTAGCACTTTGGGAGGCCAAGGCAGGTGGATCACCTAATGTTAGCAGTTTGAGGCCAGCCTGGCCAACGTGGTGAAACTCCATCTCTACCGAAAAAACAAAAATTAGCCAGGCGTGGTGGAGGGCACCTGTAATCCCAGCTACTCAGGAAGCTGAGACAGGAGAATCACTTGAACCTGGTAGGCAGAGGTGGCAGTGAGCAGAGGTCGAGCCACTGCACTCCAGTCTGAGCAACAAAGAGTGAAAGTTGGTCTCAAAAAAAAAAAAAGAAAGAAATTTATCCCGAATGAGAACTAAGCCTTCGTATTTAAAAACACTGAGGCTCAGGGTTGTTTGTTACCACAACATAATTTGGTCTATTTTTACAAATACAAAGAGACATTTTTTATATCTAGACTGCTAAAGTATTGTTCAACATGTTTCCTTGTGTACTTTATTATTATTACTATTATTATTTATTATTATGATTATACTTTAAGTTCTAGGGTACATGTGCATAACGTGCAGGTTTGTTACATATGTATACTTGTGCCATGTTGGTGTGCTGAACCCATCAACTCGTCACTAACATCAGGTATAACTCCCAATGCAATCTCTCCCCGCTTCCCCCTCCCCATGATAGGCCCCAGGGTGTGATGTTCCCCTTCCCGAGTCCAAGTGATCTCATTGTTCAGTTCCCACCTATAAATAAGAACATGTGATGTTTGGTTTTCTGTTCTTGCGATAGTTTGCTGAGAATGATGGTTTCCAGCTGCATCCATGTCCCTACAAAGGACACAAACTCATCCTTTTTTATGGCCGCATAGTATTCCATGGTGTATATGTGCCACATTTTCTTAATCCAGTCTGTCACAGATGGACATTTGGGTTGATTTCAAGTCTTTGCTATTGTGAATAGTGCCGCAATAAACATACATGTGCATGTGTCTTTATAGCAGCATGATTTATAATCCTTTGGGTATATACCCAGTAAAGGGATGGCTGGGTCATATGGTACTTCTAGTTCTAGATCCTTGAGGAATCGCCATACTATTTTCCATAATGGTTGAACTAGTTTACAATCCCACCAACAGTGTAAAAGTGTTCCTATTTCTCCACATCCTCTCCAACACCTGTTGTTTCCTGACTTTTTAATGATTGCCATTCTAACTGGTGTGAGATGGTATCTCATTGTGGTTTTGATTTGCATTTCTCTGATGGCCAGTGATGATGAGCAATTTTTCATGTGTCTGTTGCCTGTATGAATGTCTTCTTTTGAGAAATGTCTGTTCATATCCTTTGCCCACTTTTTGATGGGGTTGTTTTTTTCTTGTAAATTTGTTTGAGTTCTTTGTAGGTTCTGGATATTAGCCCTTTGTCAGATGAGCAGATTGCAAAAATTTTATCCCGTTCTATAGGTTGCCTGCTCACTCTGATGGTAGTTTCTTTTGCTGTGCAGAAGCTCTTTAGTTTAATTAGATCCCATTTGTCAATTTTGGCTTTTGCTGCCATTGCTTTTGGTGTTTTAGACCTGAAGTCCTTGCCCATGCCTATGTCCTGAATGGTATTCCCTAGGTTTTCTTCTAGGGTTTTTATGGTATTATGTCTAACATTTAAGTCTCTAATCCATCTTGAATTAATTTTCGTATAAGGAGTAAGGAAAGGATCCAGTTTCAGCTTTCTACTTATGGCTAGCCAATTTTCCCAGCACCATTTATTAAATAGAGAATCCTTTCCCCATTTCTTGTTTTTCTCAGGTTTGTCAAAGATCAGATGGCTGTAGATGTGTGGTATTATCTCTGAAGACTCTGTGCTGTTCCATTGCTCTATATCTCTGTTTTGGTACCAGTACCATGCTGTTTTGGTTACTGTAGCCTTCTAGTATAGTTTGAAGTCAGGTATCATGATGCCTCCAGCTTTGTTCTTTTGACTTAGGATTGTCTTGGCAATGCGGGCTCTTTTTTGGTTCCATATGAACTTTAAAGCAGTTTTTTCCAATTCTGTGAAGAAACTTATCGGTAGCTTGATGGGGATGTCATTGAATCTATAAATTACTTTGGGCAGTATGGCCATTTTCACGATATTGATTCTTCTTAACCATGAGCATGGTATGTTCTTCCATTTGTTTGTGTCCTCTTTGATTTCACTGAGCAGTGGTTTGTAGTTCTCCTTGAAGAGGTCCTCTACATCCCTTGTAAGTTGGATTCCTAGGTATTTTATTCTCTTTGAAGCAATTGTGAATGGAAGTTCATTCCTGATTTGGTGTATAAGAACGCTTGTGATTTTTGCACATTAATTTTGTATCCTGAGACTTTGCTTAAGTTGCTTATCAGCTTAAGGAGATTTTGGGCTGAGACAATGGGGTTTTCTAAATATACAATCATGTCATCTGCAAACAGGGACAA